>NW_026083240.1:0-55793 GCF_020184175.1 Aphis gossypii
TAGGTGAACCAGCCGAGAGACGGCTAATCATATCATGCATTTTTAAATTGCTGGAAGAAATCACTTTAAGCTCAGATACGACGGATTTTAGTATATGGGCTACATTGACTGAATCATCACCAGAGAGAGAAACGTTGTCAGAAGTACCAGTAAGACAGAATGGAGATCATTACTAATCTTACAAGTGACTGGAAGCGACTTCTTGAGTATGAAGTCAACCAACATTGTCTTTGTCCATTTGGACAATTCAGCAGCTAAGACGTCAAAATTACCATTCATTGCGAATTCGAAAGAAAATCACTTGAGACACGGTGTATATACTCACTAGGAACACGGTGTATAAGAGACAAATAACCGTTCGGCAAGGTCGTTAGCACAGCGGGTACAGATAAGACAGAAATGACTAGTCGGATGAAGATAAACTTGAAATGATGCGATAGCACGTTAATAGCACGACGAACAAAACGACACAACAAGCAAGACGCACAAAGATAAGGCAGCGATATTGAAGAACCGCAAACACGTCCGACCGTAATGAGAGTCAAAACTGTACTGTGATGTACTGTGTACTGAAATGACCTATAGTGACCATTTAGGTAACCATTTCGACAGGTGACGTTCCGTTCCATCATTCGTTTGGCACGACTACGTCACCCAATCCTCGGGCCCCATGTTCCATCTTTGCGTACCATAGAGCAATCACTAATCAGTAATCCGATTTATCCGATATATATGTAATTATCAGTTGACATTTATCACAAATTTCTCATCCAAAAAAAATTATTTATTTATAAATTAAAAATATTGGAACACTTATAATTCAACAATCATAAAATATATTTTCAAAGATCTCTTGGGGGGGCGATCGCCCCTATCGCCCTCCCCCTCAAATACGCCACTGTGTGCCATCATACTCGATGTTGTGCGTATAGCCAATTTCATCCATCACAAGGGCACAATATATTGAATGTTGGTGTTTTTTAGTTTTAATCGCTAAAGTTTTTAGAGCCTCATCAAGTGAAAACCTGGATCAGCATTTACATGCGAATACCACTTACTCATGTACGTGCCTGCGTAATATTGTATTAAATTCTTTTACAACATACTCATAGCCTTAGACGAGAAGAAATTCAGCGACAGAGCAAACTGGCGTACTTCTGGAGTATACTTTTTAGTAACTTTAGTAGTATATATTTGTATGTTCTGAGCACCTTTTTTACAGGGAGATTTCTTCATTTCAAGGGGGCATTTCTACATGCTCCACCGTGTAACAAAAATCTCAAAAAACCTTAATGTATGTTCTGAGCACTTTTTTTACAGGGAGATTTCTTCATTTCAAGGGGACATTTCTACATGCTCCACCGTGTAACAAAAATCTCAAAAAACCTTAATGTATGTTCTGAGCACCTTTTTTTTACAATGAGATTTCTACACACGTTCACTGTGTAACAAAAAAAAAAAATCTCAAATTTTTTTTGTTTAAATGTTACGCTAACTCAGATTTACCGTGTAACACAATACGGTGTTAACATATATATATTGTTCACCTACTGAAATAATTATTTCAAGAAAAGAACGCAAAATTATTAAATAAACTTTTTTATTATTATAAATTGTATTTACACAAGTTTTCTTACTTCTCTAGTAAAAGGTACATATTCTACAATACGATCATGAATCAATAAACAATAAGCAGTTACACCTGTAAGCGATTCTGAAGCTTCAATTTCTAATTGTACATCCACTGCTGAGGCTGTGGCTGAATCGTTCTGTTTCGAAGTATCAATGACTATAATTGGAGCGTTTGAAAGAAAAGTAGAAGGACTCAATATTGGATTTCGTATACTTTTTTCATAGTACGATTCTTGAAATGATGTATACATATCATATAATAAGGTAAAATTATTTTTTGTAAAATCTAAATTCAAATTATCGTACGGATAAGCTATTGAGTTCAGAAATACTCTAACGTTTGTTAGATTACAATGATCAAAAATACTACAGTCTTTTTCTAACGTATTTTTACGCCCTTTTTGCAATCCGATTATTATAAATCGTGGTTTTTCTAATTTCGATGCAGTTTTCAAATTCCATACAACTTTTTTAGCGGTTCCTAGTTCAGGATATTCAAAAGTTTCAAAAGATCTGAAAGGAATAAACAAACTTTTTTCTTTTTCTACAAGTTTCAATAATTTCAACCTTTCTCCATCGTCAACAGTAATATGCGGAACCTTCCATACTATTTTGTTTAAAGTAACTTTGGCTGTAGTAGTATTTATACCACTTTTCAACCTTAATGCATTTAAATCACTATGGCTTCGAGTTAATATTAATTCCAATCTAGAATTAACTAATATTTTTCTATAGTCTTCAAAAAAACCTAGCCAATATTTCAATGGAATGCAAGCACTAAATTCACCTTTATCATTTGCTGATTGTGTTGCGTTTTTAAAATTCCAGCCAGAATTTTCATAACAATTATAGTTGTCTGGTGTACCGGATAAGTATCCTTTCAACGAGCTAGTGATTCCAAGAACACGCGTGCTATCAATTTCTATACCATTCATTTCCAACCGTATTTGTTCAAAGAGATAAGAGTAACCGTTATTAGATAGTTTAACTTTGTCAGGTTCCGAAAACATTCCTTCCAGAAAAATAAAGCTTTCGTGTAGATACGGATAAACATCTGTTTGCTGAATTGATATACGTATTTCGTCGTTATTATTAAATGATGTAGTATACGGTGTGTATGAATGATATTCAATTTTTGTTATTTTAGAATCCGTTTCATACCGTGAACTTATATCTAAAATATCACTTTCAGGCATTTTGCTTTAATTGATAACCTAGAGCTTGTAAAATTTTTTATTTGTCAACGTCAATTTTTTTACTTTATTTGATGTTACCGGTACCACTTTAGTCTTATGACTAGTTGAACTGATCCGAAGTAGCGGATTTATATTGAATTTTAATCCCATATTAAGATCCGTAACGTTTAATATGTAACACGATTGTCAATGCCTCACCAAAATTATCAATCGGATTATGATCTTGATCAACTAGCTGAACGGTTATCGAATCAATATTTGTTTTATTCAATTTGTAATATATTAAATTTGGCGGTGTCTGAATTACTTTAGATCCTGTCCTCTCACTCGGGAAAAACTCGTAAATCGAATGACTTTGTAGATGGTTGTTGAATGATCCTTGAGCTATATTACACATTACTTTTATAGAATTAATTGTGTTTAAATTTACTGCTTTTTCCGATCGATGAATTGCATACTCTGGTTTATATCGTCTTTTTTCAAAACCAAATACAGATGCCATACTAAATGGAATCTCAAAGTGTAGTATCCCATTACATTTTATATATGATCTGAAATCATTAGGATCAACCGAAATATCGAATGTTAATTTGGTTAAGTTTTCACTATTATAGTCATCTATTTGCTTCTTAACTCGTTGATTAATATCTTCAATTTCATAACATCCCTCTTCCAATTTAATATAACACATCATAGGAGTATTATTGTTTTCATCGTCAACTATTTGTATAGAAAATTTATTATTATTTTCATTAATATTTGGAAATGAATTAAATGACTGTAAACATAACAAAGCTATTTCTGAATCCTCGTAAACATTTAGAGATGGAAAATAATTTGCAGTCAATACAGTCGAATTTCCAGTTAAACTTAGTGTAAGAGATTCATGCATTGTAAAAATTCAAGACATAAATGTCCACAGTTGAATGTATTAAAGTCTTGATAGTTAGAATAGTTATATACTATTTTAAACTTTTTAAAATAACGTTGTAATTCAATTGGTGGAGGTAAATCGCCAAAACTATCGAAATATGACTTTATCTTTATTTTTATGAAACGCTACCCAATGGCTCCCGTCGCCTGAAGATATGTCTAAGTTTAATATGCCACATTCAATGACGTGCGGTTTTTTAGGTAAGCTATCACGTGAAAAGACTCCACGGAAATGATTGATTTTCAACTTTCTTACGTATTTTATAATATCTTGGGTCGAAAGCGGTCTGTCAGGTAGCGTAATCATTATTATTTTTTTTTTCTCAACCCATTATTGTTTAAATATAAACCATTGCCTTTTTTACTTTTTGAATTTTGAATTGCGTTGTACACACTAGCGCCTCCAGACATTAAGCTACCAAGTGCTGACAATCCTGCAAATATAGGTATTAAGGGAACTACACCTCCTGACTGTCCTGGGATGGGAATCAACCTTTTACCACTATTCTTTTTCTTCGAGGTTCTTTTTTTCTTCGCAGCTAGCATACTATTGTTTTTTGTAACACTTTCCTTTCCGTTTACCTTTACAACCCATACCTATTTTTCTTTTAGCTTTCATTACGTTTGTTACCGCGTACGCAACCAATTTCTCTTTCTAGGAGTGTCTTTTGCTTTAAATTTTTCTCAAGCACGATTTTCTAACACTTTATCAGCTTTATGTCTATTGTCTAATTTTTTACTCCTTTCATACACAATATCGTGATCACGATAAGCAGCATCCAATGGGTTTATTCCTTTATCACCGCGATCTTGTCTTTTTTTTAATTTCGTGCCAGGACCACAATACTGATAGCTTGAAACATGCTTCAACTGAGAGACTATTTATAAGAGAGTTTACAAATCTTTTGTCAGTCTCGTTTGATTTTAACTTACGAGTTGAACGCGTCATCAATAACTGATTAACAATTGAAAATTCTAGAGTATATATAAGAAAAAAAATGGATTTGATCGATCAAAAAGATAAATTAGAGGTTATAAATGTAGATGTTCAGATGGTAAAAAAACCATCAAGACACGGCTCGTTATTACCTGATACTATACGTGCTATACTAGTCGGTCCCAGTGGTTCAGGAAAAACAAATATAATGTATAATCTGATCACTCATGCAAATGGGTTAAGATTTGAAAATATTTATTTATACTCTAAAACCTCGAATCAGGAAAAATATGTTTTATTAAAAAAATAATAGACGATGTAGAAGGTGCTAATTTTTTCATATTTACAAGCGTTGATAAGGTTATAAAACCGAACTTAACTAAGAAAAATTCTATTATAATTTTTGATGATGTTATATGTGGTCCACAATCTGTAATCAGAGAATACTTCAGCATTTGCAGACATTCAGGTGCTAGCTCTGTATTTTATTTGGCGCAAACGTATTCTAAAATACCAAAACAGTTAGTAAGAGATAACTCAAACTTTTTAATAATACTGAAACAAGATGATACAAATTTACGACATATATTTAACGATCATTCGTCTGCAGATATGGATTTCTCAGAATTTCGGAAAATGTCTCATTTCTGTTGGAATCACAGTGATTATGGGTTTTTGGTTATCGATAAAACTCGGGAAATGAATGAAGGAAGATATAGATGCGGTTTCCATACGTTTATTAAAATAAAATAATTTTTATATATATATATATATATACAGTGTAGTACTGTTATTCCGTACATAGTGCTATCAATAGTCATCCGATACAGTTGTATTGGGTTTATAATTTACAATGAACAAAGAAAAAGCTTTGTTAGAAAATTTAATAGCATCAAAAAAAAAAAAAAAACGGAAAATAATGGAAATGAAACGTGGTGTTATAGATTCTGACAACTATTACCGTGATGTATTTAAGCCAATAATCGAACCATTAAGTACACGGACAGAAAAAAATACTTTATGTAACTCACAACCAACTAAATTAAAAAAAATAGAAACCATATGCTCTAGTAACGAAGATGATGACGATGAATTAAATTCATCATTTGAACATTTTTTCAATAACAAAGTTCTACAATAAAACGATACGATAAATCCTACGGTATGTATTATGATAAAGTCAGTGATTCATATAAAATTGGAAAACATACTATAACTTTTAGTCATGGTAACTTACAGCTGCTCGATAAATACTATCCTTGGACTATAGGACTATGGTCTTTATTATGTGAGAAGAAACCGAAAAAAACAACTATAGAAGATATAGAAAACTATTACAACATTTTGAAAACTACTGGAGTTCATTTAAAGAAGATGGGAAACCTAAAACCTCAAGGTATCATAAATGGTCAGTCGTTGTAAAACCTCTGTATGATCGAATGAAACATGAAGAAAAACAGTTAAACGAACATATAGCTAAAATTAATAACCTTAGATCTCCTCAAATTAACTTAACACCAATTAAGGATCATTTATCTAGTTCGAACGCTAAACGTAGTAATGTTAATGATGATACGACTATGAAAAACGAACCATTTTATTTTAATCCAGAAGCAAACAGTTCTATGGTTACAGATCCCGCAGTTGAAAATATGTTTAATTTTACTTTAACACCGCAGCCTAAGAAAGGTTCAGGTTTATATAAAGATGTAATACCGCAAACACAATTAGTTTATTATGACGACCCAAATGAACTAGTAACTAGATTAAATCTTTTAACATCATCACAAAGTGTTGGTAATACTGGTGTTAATAATGAAATAATATCTATTTTAGAAGAATTACGCGAAAGAAATATTATAGTTTAATGACAACCTTAGAGAGTATAGCTAATGAGCTTCATCGACCAGCGAGAAAAATATTTCCTAGACGTAGTGTAGTAACGCGGTTTATTGACGACCTCTGGCAAGCTGATTTAATGGATATGCAATCTCATTCTAGACAGAATTATGGTTTTAAATATATTTTAGTTGTCATAGACACATATAGTAAGTACGTTTGGGTGGAAGCGTTGAAAAATAAAACATCAAAGGAATGTACAAATGGTATGTTTAATATATTGAAAAAAGCTCATCCAAAATTGTTACAAACAGATAATGGTACAGAATTTTATAATATTCAATTTCAAAATTTAATGAAAAAATATAAAATTAAACATTACAGTTCATACAGTGTTATTAAGTGTTCGATGGCTGAACGTGTCATACAAACTCTTAAAAATAATATATATAAACATTTTACTGCAACAGGTACATGGAATTGGTATAATACAATATCGAAAATTATGTATAACTATAATAACACAAAACATAGAACAATCAAATGTACACCGAATGAAGCTCGAGCGGATACAAACAAAATTAAATTTAATACACAATTTAATGATACATTATACAAACCAAAATTAAAAGTTAATGACAAAGTAAGAATATCTAAGTATAAACATATATTTAGTAAAGGATATACACCAAATTGGACAACGGAAATATTTACAGTTTCAAAAGTTTTACAGACAAATCCAGTAACTTATCAACTAAAAGATGGATCAGACAATATAATCTTAGGTGGTTTTTACGAGCAGGAAATTAAATTAACTGATTTTCCAGACACTTTCCTCGTTGAACGTATTATAAAAAAAGTTGGTAATAAAATGTTTGTTAAATGGCTAGGTTTCGATTCGAGTCAAAATTCATGGATAACATCATCAGATATTTTAAAATAAAGATTTTTTTTTTTTTTTTTTTAATGTATGACACATTTTTATAATAAAAAATATTATATTATACAAATTTTTTTATCAAGTAAAATTAATTATTTCACATGCTCTCCTAGTACTCCGTAGTCTATTTTTAAAAAACTTAATATATCCACAATTGATATAAACAGAAAGCGCTATATAGTAATAATTTATTCAATGAAAAAATAATAAAGCTGTTGTGTAATACCGCTCCTAGTGCTAAATTTATTCAATAAAAAATAATAAAGCTGTTGAATTTTGTATAATATTTCGCTAAATAACGCTGTATATACCTACTGATTGTTGAATCATTAAGTTTTTAATTAAATTATCTTGTGAGTTTGTAATGACCATACGCCAATGTATTTATCCCATCATTCATTATATATCTTTTATCGTCATTAGCACTGAGAACAAGCTTGTTCATTGTTTTTGAATGAACAACATGTTTATTCGATTGAATGAAATTCATGTTTCTGTGAGATTGTTTTTTCTCAACAGGTCTATGGTTGATAAAAGCATTTAATATCTCTATGTAATCAATAAATTTCATATGATTTTTTATTACATATTTTTTTACACCTTTTGCTTTTTTTTCTACAGTATCATCTATGGTTTTATAAGCGTATAATTTCGGTCTCAATGAAATGAATTCTTTAAGAATTATTGATTTAAGTTCGTCTTTGAAGAATCCTGGTTGGCTTTTATGAATTTCACTAAAGCAATAATGGTCTTTAGGATAATTAGATGTGTCAAAATATGGCAATAAATCATTTTTTAAATCATCGAAAAAATTTTTCGTTTGAATGCTATATACCAAGGAATCTGTATCCGAATATAAAGAACTAATTTTTCTACCATATTTCTTTTTCATTACATTATAATGAAAATCATACATAAAAGTTTTTGAAACGTCTAAAATTGCAGATCCTACATAAATCGCCTTATCGAATTTAATAGTTTCCTTATGTTGATGAATAGCCATAAGATTCCTAGAGTATATAGTTCTATCTTTAAAATTAGTTTTTGCCATTAATTTATTAGCTTTTTTTTCTGACGAAATCAGTTTTATAGAAATTCTTGTTCGAACATTCTCCATACATTTTCCAAAAACACTATTAATTAAAAGCTTCCAGAATTCTTTTTCAAACTCGTTTTTAGCTTCTGTTCTCATTTTAGTACATAATTCAATGTACGATGCCATCCATTTCTTTTGAGAAAATCGGATAGCTCGATGAATTTTTACAAGTTTAAGACCGTGAGAAATCGCTTGTTTTAAATTTTTGTAATGAACAATATAGTTTTTTTTCGGTAATAGTGTAGTTAACAATTTCTTAACATTAGAATTTGGTGGACATTCGTTTAACGGTAAAAACGGGAAATCATTATGAGTTTTATGCAAATTTTTAGGGTAGTCGACATCAACTTCTAATATATATCCAACTTCAGAATCATCAGCAATTTTAGTTACGTCTATATTTAAGTCATCAACCCATTCAAAATCTTTAAAAGGTAATTCTGTTAACATAGACTTTCCATATAAATTTACACAATCAAGATATGTTAACCATGTAATCGGTTCGTTAGAATTATAATTCAATCCTTCAATATTTGGTATATTTGCTTTAGCATACCTTTTAGTTGATTGAGTTATTCCCCCACGAATTGAGTTCTCGATAAACAAAAGCATGTTAGGACATTTTAACCTTTCTAATTCGATCTTAGTATATTTAAGCATACAGTCATACGCAAATCCTGGAGCAGTCATATAATAAGCAGGATCTAGCTCAAGAGTAGATAAACATAAGTCTCTGAAATTTTCAAACACATCAGCTAGTATAGCAACATCAGTTTTTAAATAATGATCACTGTATTCACCTAATGTCTTTATATTAAACACGTTCCATACATTTTTCGCATGTATATAATCGTCATCAGTAATATTTTCATCGGTTAGAGTGCTATAAAATTAAGCTTTGAAGGTAAAAAAGAATCATTAAGTTTACTCCAACTATCAACATATTCATAAGGGAAGACTCCTTTTCGTGTAACTAAATCTAACACTTCAATAGAAAATATTTTAATAGTTTCTCTAAACCTCGACTTATCTTCCGATAAATTTTTTGCTAGTTTACTTAATTTTTCAGCCATAAAACGGTATGTATCAACAAACTTTATGTTAAATTTTGGTGCGATTGCTTTACTAAATGATATATATTTTTCAGATGAATTAGGTATAACATGAATATCTTTATCGTTACATCCAAGTTCTCGAATTATAAAGTGACTGTCATATGCTAGATTATGAAAGAAGATTGGTACAAATGATGGATTAGTTAGCTGAAAATTACATTTTACACAAATACATCGTCTATAATTTCCAGTTATATGACAGTGATCTCGAACTTTTAACAAATTATTATCTTTAAAAGTTAATAAACATTTTTCACAAACCTTAGCTTTTTGAAAATTTTTTTCTTCTTTTAAAGTCAATTCGTTAATTGGTAAATTAGTTTTATAAATATCATTAATTTTATTTCCTATAATTATCATACTATTCATAAATTTTTTTGCAGCATTTTTACCTCTGTATATTACTACTTTTCTAGGAATTTCAAACTTTTTTATTAATTTTTTCGAAATAATATTATAGTCAACTTTTACATAAAACCCGTAACTCATAAGTTTATGTAAATGTGTGATATGAGTTTTTTTTTTTTTACCATTTTGAAAGAATTTATCAGGTTGTTTAGGGTTTAAAATACATTCGAAGTCAGCGTATATAACAATTGGGATTCGTTGAGTATTTTTATAGTTTTTGAAATATATGAAATCGTCATCTCCTTTTTCAAACATTATAGGTCTTCCTAATTTATTTTTAATACACATTTCTTTATGTCTAATTAATCCTGTTTCACCCCAAAGTTTGCTTTTACACGGTTTATTTCCAAAACTTGTAAAACATCTCTTACATATAATCAATTTTGAACAATTTTTAGTTCTTTGGCTTCTAATAAACCTCGAGAAGTTGTTAATATAACAATAATGAGCTGTATTATTATCACCAAATAGAAAAAGATCAAAATGATTTTTTTTTTTTTCAATATTAGTTATACGTAATGGGTAAATTACATTATTATCATCTAAGCTGTAAATATTTATTGATACATTGTTTATTTTTTCAAATTTTTTTAACTGAGTTATAGGTGTTGGAAAATCGATGCATTTAAAATTAAACCCACTTTTTTTTTCTAACATACCAAAATATTTTTTGTTAAACCGAGATTTATTCAAACGATTATCGTACTTACTTAGTATTGAATACTTGAAACATTCGTTATCGTTATTTTTTACATTAATAACTGCTTTTTTTTTTTAATATGACTAGGTAAATCTAAATATGTTTTTCCTCCTTTAAGAGGATTAACTGTATTAATTCGTAATTGTATACAATCTATAGATTTAAGTGACCAGCCTGATTTTTTTGATATAAACTGTTCTTCCTCAGATAATAGTTTGTTAAACATTTTGTTTAATAAGCTATTAAAATTGGATGATTTGCATGCTAATACGTTTGTTGTTTTAAATGACATATCTTGTACTTCATTCGTTAATAGTTGTTCATACATGCTATCAACATGTAAATTAAATTTAATTGTTGACTGCTGGCTTGATTGTGTTAACCTAGAAATTAACATTTCAGAAACATAACTAAAAAATACATAGTAGTCTATTATTTCTTCCTTGTTTTTAACAATAAACGTTCTCGAACAGTTTTTAAATCGTTCAATTTCAACAAGTTCACCCTTAACAGCTGATTCCATCCGTCTACGTTTAGTAATTGTATTTCTTTTCATTATGTAACTGTAAATAAATTTATATTAAAAAAAAAAAAAAATAATAATAATAATACATTAATTGTTCATATTCATATTCATATTCATATTCATTTCATTATATTATTTAATGTATATTATTATATGATAAATATAGCAAAGTTTTAGAATAGTTTTAGTCTAGATTCAAAGATTCTAATTGTTTGTGCAGCGAATTTAAACAATTGCGTATATTTAATTCAGATTTAAATAATGCATATTGTGATTTTTCATAGTTAAGTTTAAGTTGTTTTTTTTCATCTTTTAATTTTTTAATAATTTGGTTTATTATTCTTATTTTTTCTTTGTGTATCTTTTCTTCTTCGTCTGCATCGGTAAAATTTGTTTCACGCCGTTCATACATTTCTTCAATTCGTAGTTTGATGAACGTAGATGATTCCATTTTATTATTTTTATTTTTGAAACTGTAAATGGTAATATTTTATTCAATAATTAATATACAGTAGAAGCCTATTATTAGAAACACGGATTATTGATACAATCACGTTATTGAAACAAAATATACCGGGACGGATCATCCGTATATTAGAACATTTAAAATAAATCGAATTATTGAAACAGTACATCGGTTATTTGAATCAATTAGACGAAGGTTAGTTAACCTGTTGTTTCCGCTGCGTGTGGCTAAAACATGCGGAAAACATGTATCTCTGGTGATCTTTGAACTATGTAAATATAACCAGGTGTTTCCGCTGAGTCAAAGCTAACATTTGGCGGAAAGAACATGTTTTTCTGATCTCTGGTCTATTGCTTACAATGCAGGTGTATTACTTAAATTAATACACATTTTCTACCTGATTTAATAATATAATGTAATAAAATATAATGCAGGTGCATTGGGGGTTTACTACAAATCTAACAAATCGCTTATTAGAAACAATCGGTTAATTGACACATTTCACTTTGGTCCCAAAGTGTTTCTTTCTAATATTTATTTTTATTTATTTAAAATAAGCGGCTTCTACTGTACTTTTGTAATTCAACGATAAATCACAGTCATCAAACGTGATCGGATTTGGTTTATACGAACGCTTGTTGAACGATAATAATGGTAAACGATACGATATTATTTCTTCCTTTATATGTTATATTCAACTCGTATTATGCGATAAATTTTTACAGCACAGTTAAAATATTAATAAAGAATGTTGAACGTAAACATAGATACAAGTACCTACATAGTATTTTTTCAAACTTATGTGATTAAATGTATAATCACGTTCAACATTAATTGTATCTTTCACATTATAGATTTCAACGTTAATAATATAATCATATGAATTCATGGTTTTTGTAAACATAATAAGTTTTAATAGTTGTCATTTCATTCTTTTTTTACGAAATATAATACATTATTTGAAATTTATACAACATTTTGTAGGTAGTAATTAAAATATAATATCTTGTAAGAATTATATTAACAATGTTCGTATATATAAAGCGTATAATTATAATAATAATAATAACCTTAAAAGTGTTTAAATATAATAGGGGTAGATAAATATGGTTTCGATTAAGGAAAAAAAAAAAAATAATAATAATAATAATAATAAATGTTATTTTAAACTGTGTATAATTGTTTATCGTTAAAAGAATAGTAGCGATTTTAATATTTATTTTACTATCATTATTCAACAGCGTTTTTACAATAAACTAAATAACAATATAATTAACGTTTTAAAATGTATACATCTTAGAAAAAATTGTTTTATCGTTAGTTAAAATTTTAATGATGAGATATATTTCTCATCATATCTAAAACAAAAAAACTTGAATATGTTACGGGTACAGGTACGACGTCAATACTAGCAGGGAATGGGTTACTTTCTAAACAAACTCCTTTTGTTAAAAACCGACCACATAATATACATTTTGTATAATAACAATAATCTTTAAACGCTTCTATATCTTTAAATCGAACAAACTGGTATATAGAATTGTAATAAGTTTGAAAACCGCCAGATCTTTCATCATGATAACATGCACTGCTACACCACTTTTGGGTTCCTACATTTTGTATACACAGTTCAACTAATGTATAATTTCGAAGTGGATCGGTTAAAATATTTAATATATGATCCTTTACCATAAATGGGTAATAATCTCCTACATATCTAAAGGTGATTTCTGGGTTAGTACGATAATATTCTAAAGATTCTAGAATATTGTTGATTTTTCTATCCCGTGTATTGTTTGAAACGATTGAAGACATACTGTAATTTATATTTTTAAAAAACAGTTTTTAATTGAATATTGTACACGTATACCTACAATAATAATGTGCATGTATTCGTTTGAATCATTCTATATGTAACGTACACCTATCTGTCTATATTTTTTTTTTTTAAAATAATATCTATACTAATGATATATACTTACATTGATATTTTGTGAAGTTGAAATATTTGAAAAAAAAATGAACTTTTTCCGTGTGTGTTTGTGTTGAGCGTCGTGATGTGGTATGATATATTATAAGTTTGTGAGACCGTTGTTCAATGTTTACGATAAAACTGTTGATATTATATAAGTAAAAAAAAAAAAAAAAAAAAAAAAAAAGTTAACTTAGATTTATAACTACCTATTTTATATTTTACGTTTAATGATATATACTTACAATGTTCTTTGAAAAGTTGAAATATTAAAAAATTTCCGTGTGTCGTCTATGTGCTGAGCAGTGTGAGGTGAATGATATGATACGGCACATTTACTCTCGGTACTTTTCGAAATAATAATTATTATAATTTAGGTTTGATTTAGAGTGGTGTGATCTCATTATAATAATCTACATATTATTTCCGTCTTATGAAATAATAATCATAATTTTGATTTGATTTAGAACGGTGTGATCTCATTATAATAATTAGCATATTTATAAAAATATTATATTCGGTGTCAAATAATAAAAAAATATAGTCGCACATAATTTACCATCTCTATCAAACAATATAATTTTACCCTTTCCGTTTCAGTATGCTTCAACTGAAATGTATAAAATATATCACTAAATACAAATAGCAAGTCACTTTTAGAGAAAGTACGTAAGTCCATTTAATAGCTACAAGTTATAACTGAATATAAAAAAAAAATAAAAAAAAAAAATGTCATTTGTTAGCTCAGTAAATAGTAGTAACGAAGAATCGATGAACGATAGTGATGTAAGTACAAAATAATATGTTTTTTATATAATTTATAATTATTGGTAAAATTTGTAAGATGACTAAGTACATTTTTTTTTTTATTTTGTATAATACTGAACTATGTTGGTTCGAGGTATTATACTCGTACTTAAAGATATAAATAAATAGGTGTAGCGTATATATTTTTATTAGATTTTTAGTTACCAAATTTTATTTTATTTCAGAACGATTATAACAATATGAGTATAAATGATGAGGTTAAATCATTTAAATCGACGAAAAAAGACATACGTAATAAAAATATAAAACAAGTCAAATCAAATAAGAATAAAACAATGGCTAAAAAAGTAAGTAAAACAAAACATTTACAGTAAAGTAAATTTTACATTTTTTTTTTTTTTTTTTTTTTTAGAATATTTCATATTTGGATATTGAAAAATTACTACAAAATGAAAAGATTGAAACTGATATCATAAATACTATTACGGTAAAACAAGATGATGATCTGATAAATGTTAAATCTCCAACTGATGAAAGAAGTTCCGAGTACTGGACCATCAGTCACTATAAGATCAAAAATATTAAGAATGTTGATAGCAAGAACAGGTAATATAATATATTATATTATTTATATACGGAGAGACCAGGACTATTTTCGGATAAACGCTTTTATAACGAATGTAAACTAGTGAATGATATTAAATCATTATCCATACAAAGACGTACACATTGCTGACAACTTATATGCTCTTTATTATTTAATCACCAATATTCAAAAATGTATTAACATTATTCACTATGTGCAGTTATCCGCTTTACCCAGAGTCTAATATAATATACTTGTAATACATTTTTTTTTTAATAATCATATTACAGTAAGATTAAAAAAATAAAAAAAATAAATTTTTTTATTTTTTTTTTTTTTTATTTTTTTTTTTATAGATGGAAACATGCTGAATGTAGCCTTAAAGTAACGATAACCGATCAAACAAAAGATCAAGAACTTAAGAATAATTTAACAGAGGTTGTACAAAAAATATTCACGCGCTTTATGACTGATCCAAAGAGGAAGATAACAAGATCTAAATTATCAAAGACATAATAATGTATTTATTAATGACAGTAGAAAAAAAATTTGAATATATAATAGGTGGTACTATGTAAAATAAAAAAAAAAAAAATTTTCAGTTTAAATATACTTGTTTTATTTTTTTTATACCATCACTCACATTGTATATCAATTAAATATTATATTATATTATATTTTATTTATGTATATAAAACAAAAACTATATATAAATTACTGGTTAACAGCTGATTGAAAAAAAAAAAAATTAGACTACTAAGTCTTGTAATATCATATCTGATAGTGAGTTATAATGATACTGTAATAATTCATACATAAAAGAAATATCGTTAGACTCCATATTACTATAACTTAAGTCATAATTCTGAATATATTGGTTTGTAAATTCATTCCGACGACAAGAAAAAGGTAACCCATTTACATCTGCCATAATTAGTGAATATGCCGTGTCAAAAGTCTTTTGATAACTTAACAATTTTTTTTGTTTTTCAATAATATATAATCAATACAGTGTTGCAATTGTTTCAAACGGTGTAAATCGGTATGTGATAAAGTAATATAATTTTCATTAGAATGTAATATAATTGAAGACTGTTTCACATTAACAGAATAACTTAAATTGTCAGTTATTCTTACACGTTTACATCGAGTTTGCAGATTATCGATAATTGTATTGTAATTATTTTCACACATTAATGTAAGCCATTGTTCAAGATCAAGGTTTAAAATCTTTTTAGTTATTTTACATTCTAATAATATAACGATTGAAATTTTTTGTTAACAAGCAATCCAACTGTTACACTTTTTTTACCATACGGTCGAATTTCGAATACTGACTTTGAAACAACTGGTGAAATCATATTGTAGCTAGCGGTCTTTAAATTCTTAGATTTTTTTTTTTTTTTTATTCTAATGAATTACGTAGTGCTATGATTGTTAGAGTGTTTATCATATACTGATAATATTGCTAAATATAACAACATTTTATACTAAAATCATAGAGTATATAGAGACGTCCCCCCTATAAATTATACTCTATGACAAAAAAAAATGTAAAAGTAAATACGTGACCTAATTGATAAGTGTGGAGGGTGGGTGAGAAGAATTATTAGTTATTATATACTTACATTAATTTGCATCAAACCTGAAATTAAACCTTATATTATTTAAACAGAACTTCACGCCTTATCCATTAGGTCACGTATTTACAAGATAAAGGATTGAATAATAACACATTTAAGTTGTTTAATAGAATTCGATAATTTATTCGATACCTATTATATAACATTTTTTTTTTATAAATCTTAATATACTAACAAGTGGTATCATATGATTCAATTTCACAATTACATTTAGCTTTTCCGCATTTGGTTTTTACATATTCAACAAAGTGATTTCCTTTTGATAATAATACATATACACATTCCGGATTATGTCTCGAGTGTTCAATCCATGGTATATCATCTTTTTTCCAATCGTGTAAGACAAGTCCGCAGGAAAAACATTCTACAACGTCTTTTACTCCTCTGTATATGAAACCACAATCAGCCAATAAATATTTATTTTGAGGTATTTTTGATGGTAATATATCATACGTTTTTAATCTGGATGTAAATGTAATGTATTCCGGATATGTTGGGAATGATTTGTTTCGTACTAAAGAAACTAATGAAGAAATGTCATTGCTAGTTTTTTGTAAGTTCATTTTTTTAATGGCATTGAAAATCAAAATGTATTACTATAAAAAATATATTCTTAAGAGATAGAAAAAATAAACATAAAACACAACTTGGTTTAACGATGGTTAATTAGTTACTAAAATGTAAAGAAAAAAATATTTTGTTACTAAAGAATTACAGCTCAGTGTAGCCAACATGTAAAGTAATAAATAAATTGTAAATTGTTACTTTTAGTAGTCAGATTGTTATAGGTACCGTATTGTGTTAACACCGTATTATGTTACACATTAAATCTGAGTTAGCGATATTATTCCATCTAAAAAAAAAAATTGACTACCGTGAAAAAGTGCTCAGAACATACATTAAGGTTTTTTGAGATTTTTGTTACACGGTGGAGCATGTAGAAATGTCCCCCGTGGAAAAAGTGCTCAGAACATACATTAAGGTTTTTTGAGATTTTTGTTACACGGTGGAGCATGTAGAAATGCCCCCTTGAAATGAAGAAATCTCCCTGTAAAAAAGGTGCTCAGAACATACAAATATATACTACTAACTTTCTTTACCTTAAATTTTTTTTAGACCAGTGTATAATGTTGTTTTGTGTTTACCAAACTGTCAAGTAACATTGTCACATTCATCATCATTTAAAAATTTGTTTCTGAGTTTCGAATTATGTCTTTCATTGATTCAATTTTTAATCGTTGTCTTCTACAGTTTGCCTTAAGACTTTTAGTTTGTTTGACTGAACTAACAGTTCACTTGACAAAACAGTAATTCCATTTTCGTTTTAACTGCAAACGATTTGGCGTATCTGATTCCACTGGTTTACTAGCTTCTAAATAAGAAGCTTGTACATTTTTCTACATTAATAATAAAATTAAATAATAAATTAATAAAAATAATTATAATTAATAATGTGAAATTCAAATACTTTGTTTGTGCTAGGTCTCATGACACTAAAAGAGGCTGAACTTGGACTACTGAAGCATTTCTATACTACTCTTATGCACAAACGGAAATTAAAGCTGCAAATTCAAGTGTGAGACCATGGGGGTAATAAAATGTACTTGATTTCAATTGAGGAACATATCAAAGTTATTGCAAAGTTCTTAGAGTTGTTGTATATTAATATTTAATGAGATATATCGTGGGGAGATTTTCTTCACGGCGAAACGGCTGCGGCTAATAGTCCGTCGGCGAAACGGTCGCGGCGAAATGGCTGCGGCGAATCGGTCGCTGCGAAATGTCCTAGACCCTTTAATTTATGCCTTATTATCTAATATCAATGGTATACGATTTCATAACGTTTATATAAACTCGAAAACACTCGATCAACCTAAATATCAAATGCTTTGTGAAATTTTAAAAGATATTGACGGAGTACAGTTATTCACTTTTCGTGAAAACGATGAGGTTATCCCTCCAGAAAAAGCATTACCAGATTCTGTTTTTATATTTGACGATATTTCATGTGAAAATCAGAATATTGTACGTTCTTACTACACGCGCTGTAGACATAACAACATTAATGTATTCTATCTGGCGCAATCATTCGCACGCATACCAAACAACTTATTCGAGATAATAGCAACATGATAAGCAAGATGAGACTAATTTAAAACACGTTTACATGGAACACTGCTCTGGTGATATGAATTATCCCGAATTTAAAGAGTTTTGTACTTTGTGTTGGAGTAAGGGGAGATTCAATTTCGTCGTAATAAGTAAGGACTGTGAACGTGACAACGGACGGTATCGACACGGTTTTGACACGTTTGTTGTTATATAAAACACTATAGTACGATATTAACCATGGAAGACGATAGTAGAGTGTTGAACGAATTAGTTATTGCTAAGGAAAACATTAAACGTAAATTTGAAGCATTAAAAAGAGGTGATGCCGATATTCAATCTTATGTATCACAAACATTTAAACCAATAATCGAACCTCTGAACAAATTACATAACCAATCGCCAACACCACAAACTTCCGAATCAGGTAATGATAATGACATTTTGAATGCAATTGAAGAATTAGCTACCAATAATCGGACGGGAACTTTCCAGTCATTAGAAGAATATGAGAAAGATAAAATTTATGGTCCAAGAAAAAAATCTGATGGTGTTATTAAATTAGGTCATGAAGAAGTAAAATTTAAAAACAATGAAATAATCATCAATGATTAATCTTATCAGCTTGTTGAGTTATTGTTTTCTAGATATCCTATATCAATATACTGATAGTGATTTAAATACATATAAATCAATACTTATTCAAACATCGGCACATTTAACGCTGGACGGTACAAAAATTAAGCAAGGTGGTGCAAAGTATAAACAAATTATTTGTGCGTTATCTCGGCTATTATCGAGCATTTGGCCGGACAACTATAATAATAAAATGTGATGTTCACGGAATTGGGATGCGTTCATAATAATTACGACATAATGTATAGGATAAAAATAATAATATATTAATGCCTCTAACAATGACGCTTACGCGGACGTCTCCGCGGGAGCAGCGCCACACAGAATAATAACAATAGTAAATAATAATAATAATATTGATACCAGTATCATGTAAACAACAATATGATAAATACCGATCGGCACATACGCCACGGTCGTGACGGTCAGTATCGGCGGCGTTGGTGGCGGCAGCTGATACGGCAATGTTGATAATCACGGACTCGGCGGCACGCGAACACGGCGGGCGATCGGATTACGTAAAGCGCGACTTTACGTAATCACGATATCGAACGGCGGTATTGTGCACTAAAACACGACGCGTTTAATTCGCCGGTCGCGGTGCGGAACACGGCACGTCGGTAAATAACAGACGGCAAAATGCCAACACGCCGTACGATCTGCAAGTGTCACTTTTTGATATGGTCGCGGAAAAAAGGGCGACAAAATTAACGGCTGGACATCGGACGAGACGCACGGGCCGAACGATGGCGAGCGTAGGACTGACTAATTATGGACGGCGACGACTTTGCCAAGGTCAATGACCGCGCGATGCGCTGTCTCGCGGACTGGTTGTCGCACGGCGTAACAGTAGCGGCTGGAAGGGGCAAGTTCGAACATTATTTGTAAGCTATTTTCCTCGGGGACCGGTGTGCTATTACAAACGCATAATTTAGTATATTGGAATGATCCAAATGAGATGGTTGATAGATTAAGACTTCTTTTAGCCTCTCAATCTGCGGGAAACACCGGAGTTTCAAACGAAATATTATCTATTTTTGAAGAACTCTATGAATCCGGTATAACAAAGAAAATACCTAATGTCTAAACGTGATATAGCAATCGAACTTCACAGACCGGCTAGGAAAAATTATACTAGACGAACAGTAAATGTGTACGGAAAAAACGATTTATATCAGGCAGACTTGGTCGAGATGATACCACTTTCAAAGAAAAACAATGGATACAAGTATATTCTCTGTGTGATTGACTGCTTTACGAAATTCGCCTGGGCTATTCCATTAAAAACAAAAACGGCTTGTGAAGTGACCGGTGCCATGTCAAAAATACTTATAAGTAGATCGCCTAAACTGCTGCAGGTAGATAATGGAAAAGAATTTTACAATTTAAAATTTGACATGTTAATGACAAAGCATAATATAAAAAAGTATAGCACATATTCAACGACGAAAGCTTGTTTTGTAGAAAGGTTTAACCGAACTTTAAAAACAAACATGTATAGAGAGTTTACTGCTCAGGGTTCACATAAATGGTTATCTATTTTACCCATCCTGATAGATAATTACAACAATTCAAAACATAAAACGATCGGGATGACACCAGTCCAGGCGGAAGAAAATCCTGCACTAGTGACTTTGAAACAACGCACAATCGTTAATAGGAAATTAAAATTTCATGTTGGAGATAAAGTTCGAATAAACACTCAGAAAGGAGTTTTTACAAAAGGATTTTTACCTAATTGGTCAACAGAAATATTCACAATAGTAAAAATAAACAAATCAGAACCACCCACTTATCAGTTACACGATTATCATGATGAACCAATAGCCGGTTGTTTTTACACCGAAGAAATATCTAAAACAAATTTTCCTAATGATTATTTAATCGAAAAAATTATACGAAAGAAGGGGAATCAGATATATGTTAAATGGATAGGGTTTAACAATTCTCATAATTCATGAATTAATAAGAATGAAATTAAAAAATAATTTCAGTCGGTGTTCAGAAGTGAATGTGCTTGGTACCACGAAATTATTTTTCAATATTCCATACGGTGAGTCAACTTAACAATATGTCTTCGGCTATTTTGGACATTCAACGACGAGTATATGACGAGTCAACAACAAGTATTTTATTAAAGAAATGTCTATAGCAGACACTGAAACATGGACCCATCACCACTTTATATTTAAACATACATCTTTAAAACAAGACGCAAAAAGTCGAAGCGTAAACATTTGGCTTGGACGGTTGCAACACGGTTTATCATTGGAATACGGCGATATCGAGTATGGAGAAATACAGAAAATATTTCAAACATTAACATGTGATAGAATTTACGTCAAAGGTTTGCAGAAACAAAAAATTATCGAAGAGTTTATGCCGCACGCTATCGTCTTCAACATTGAAAACTTAGAATGTCCACGGCTTAGTCAATTGAACGGAGAAACACTACCATGTTGTATTTTTCATATGGATTTTAATCCTCAACAATGTACATTGTATAAAGTATTTGCATTAAAAAAATGGTATGTTTATAATGTTTAAGATAATATTCTATTATTTAAATAAACAATAATAATATTTTAACATTATTGGATTTTTTTTTTTTTTATTTACTATATAACACGGTATAATGTTAATAAAAACAAAATCAAACAGATATTTACATGACCTTAACAATAAATTATAGAATATATATATATATATATTATGTACACTGTATAACAATTTTTAACACTTAGTTGTTCAAGTTGTACATTGTATAAAGTATTTAAAAAATGGTATGTTTATAATGTTTAAGATTGTATTCTATTAATTAAATAAACAATAATAATAATAATATTTTAGCATTGTTGAATTATTTTTTACTATATAACATGGTATAATCATAGACATAATAATATATGGACTGCGCTTTCCTCACCTCCAGTCTATCATGTCTGGTCGTCGAAATTGTTTGAGAGAGATAGCGATAGTTGGGGGCAGTCATGGAAGAAATACTTCTATATTTTATACACCATGAATATATTTATTATTAATAAATGCATATTAATCATAGACATAATAATAT
The DNA here is from genome assembly GCF_020184175.1 of Aphis gossypii. Taxonomy (NCBI): domain Eukaryota; kingdom Metazoa; phylum Arthropoda; class Insecta; order Hemiptera; family Aphididae; genus Aphis; species Aphis gossypii. The sequence goes on from NW_026083240.1 coordinate 22,576, forward strand.
TATTATGTCTATGATATTAATAGATGTATAATAGTAAATATTATATTAATATTATATATAGGTATTATAATAGTCACCCTATGTCTTTACATCGACTGACGACTATATCCATAATCCATATATCTACGCGAACAAGCGACTTGTTGTGTAATTATAAAATTATAATTTATATTATAGTGTTATTACTGTTATTTAACTTAAAAAATAATAATTATTATTTTTTAAACAATTTTAAAAATAACAATGAAAACTTGTTCTGTTAAAAACTGTAAAACAACAATAAAAGAACTAGGCATTAAAATGCATAGGTAAATATAAGTCATAGACATAAAAATATATTATTATGTCTATGGTATAAGTACCTAGTTAAAATTCATTATTCCTTTTGGATAATAACCTACCCTTGTATTATACTTAAATATTTAGCATACCTAAAGGAAGTCTCGGTGAGCAATGGATTCATCAGATCAAACAGCACAATCCTGATTTTTATCCAACAAAGTATAGTGTTATTTGTAGCAAGCATTTTATTGAATCTGCATATTATATACGTGGAATACATGGCAATCCAATATTGAAGAAAATTGCTATACCAAGTTTATTTAAGAATAGTTAGTATTTTTTCTTTATTTTCTAATATCAATATCAAATCAATATTATCTATTTACAGGTGTTAATAAAAATCTGTTTCCTGTTGAAAATATGGATATTATTGAAGTATTTGATGATAACTGTACTGAAGAAGTTAGTTCACTATCTTCCAATGATTTAAGTGCTAAATGTTAGTATCTATTTAAAAACATTTTTCATTGCTATTTTTCAAAATTTTCAACTAATTAAATTTTATTAATTTAAGGTAATTTACCAGTAAAAATCAGTCTTAATAAATCAAAACAAACAGAAACATTTCCTAATCCTAGTAATACACCAACCTGCACAAAAATAAGCTCCAATATTATTAATACACCTATATCCACAAAAAAAAAGGTATATGTGTATTTTTTAAATATTTTTTATTATTTAATTAAAAAAGTACTAATATGATGATATTATACAATATTGAATTTAAAGATTTAAACATGTATACTTTACTTGTTTTTAGGAAACGCAAATATTTTTTGGGTGATTTCAAAGACATTGCTAAGATAGATAGTCCAAATAGTAGGCTGAAATATTGGATTGCTACTAAAAATGAGCATGAAAAACAAATAAAAAAAATAAAATCATTAAGAAAAGAAAATTATAGACTTGAACATAAAATAAAAACAATGAATAACTTGATAACTCACTTAAAAGATGAAAAAAGACTGATCTCAGATAATTGTTTTTCTGTACTTAAGGTTAGATTATTTTATAATATGATCTTCTATACTGTCTTGTGGTGCATGTTAAAAATAATATTTATTTCTTTTTCGGTTGGTTGAGGAACAACCTGCGTTTATGTAAACCAAGAACCCAGTTGGTCACTTATCCGTGAGCCAGAAGTACAAGATGGTGTTTGACTGCAACACATATCAGTGACTGTGGTCATTGATTAAACATACATTTTTATATTCATTGATTTTTATAATCAGTGCTGCGGTCAACCACTTTGCCACACCAGGCTCCATGCTAAATATATTTTACATAGATTTAGTTATGTTAAATAAATATTAGTGTTTTAAAGTTGCTTAATTTCTTTTGTGGTGCATGTTTGTAGGTACTAGATTTTATGTGTTGTGTTTTATTGTTAAATATATTTATAGTGGTTTCATTTATTAAATTACAGGAGTCTTTGCCAAATTTTTAAAGTGATATTATTATGAAACAATTAAAAATTGCCACTTGTAAAATAATTACTCCTGAAATTCGAAAATTTGCACTCACTTTACATTTTTATTCCCAAGCTGCATATAATTATGTACATGGTGCTTTTAATAAAAACCTTCCTCATCCAAGCACTTTAAGAAATTGGTACTCTACTGTAGACGGCACTCCTGGATTCACATCTGAATCATTAAATGTTTTAAAAATTAAATATAAGGAAATGGAAACAAAAACAAAAAATTAATATGTGGTTTTATAATGGATGAAGTTTATATTAACGATCAAATACATTATAATGGTGAAAGACAACAAGGGTTTATTAATTACGGAGCTGGTAAACTGGATTATGATGGATTACCTAGGGCCAAAGAAACGTTAGTTTTCATGTTAGTAGCTATAAATTCCAATTGGAAAATTCCAGTAGCATACTTTTTAGTCAATGGTTTAAACTCACAGGAGAAAGCAAATTTATTATGTACAGTTTTATCATTTGTTCATGATACTGGAACTTGTGTAAAAACACTGACTTTTGATGGTACAGCAGCTAATATGTCCATGGCCACAAACTTGGGTGCCCAACTTTCATTCCCTGACCTTAAACCTTATTTCAAACATCCTGAAACGAAACAAAATGTCTATATATTTATTGACCCAGCTCATATGATTAAACTATGTCGGAATACTTTAGGTGATAAGAAGGTACTCTATGATGAAAATAAATATCCAATTAAGTGGGATTATTTTGTAAAGCTTGTTGATTGAAATTTTTTAAGTAAATCCGAATTCAAAAAACCTTTGTGGCCAAATAGTGAAAATCATATAACATTTTTTATTAAAAAGTCAATTACATATATAAAAAATTTAAAAGTACCTGAAAAAAATTCCCCAAATACGTTTCAGTCATTAATTACTTCCAATAGAAAAACTGGGTTTATTGGCTTAATTATTTGTCTAACAAGTATTGAAAATTTATTTGACGATGTTGTTAAAAATGGAATCCTTGACTTTTTTTTATCTTATAAAATTTCACAGGATCATCTTGAGATGTTTTTTCTGCGATAAGGGCAAAGGGTGGGTTTAATAACAACCCCACAACATCACAATTTGAAGCTGCATATAAGCCTCTTATTATACATAATGAAATTAAATTATCTTCCTTTGCAAACTGTGAACCTCAAGATTTAACTTCAATACTATTTGTAACTTCATCTAAAAAAAAATCAAGCAACTAATTACTTAGATCTTTTATATATAGAAGAAGAAGTGTCAGAACAAAATCTAATTACAGATGATGAAATGTTTTTTTTTAAATCCTAATGAAATTAAAATGATAAAATTATGTTATAGAATATATCTCTGGATTTGTGGTGAGGAAAATTATTAAGAAAATGTCTTGTTCAATTTGTGTGATGGCAATGATTGAAAAACATGTAGAAGTTGGGTTAGAATTAATACAAGTGAAGAATAGAGGTGGATTAATTAAACCGTCGTATGACAGAATAGTTTTATGCAAAGCAGCTGAACAAGTTTTTAAAGCCCATCAACATCAACTATCAACCATTAAAAATAATCCAATTAATTATCTTATTATAAAAGCAACATCAAGAATACAAATTTTATAATATGTTTAAAAGTTTATCAAATCATATATTAAATCAATCACCACTCAACAATCACCTGCTGCAAATAATTCACCTAACTTTAAAAACATATTTTACAGTGAGATTACATCATTTTAATAAAACTATAAGTGAACCCAAAGAAAGAATAAGGTCTTTGTTGACAAAAACTGTACATTTTAAAAACCAGTAATTTTAAACATTATTATTATATACTATCTACTATTATTTATATATTATACTTGTATTTTCAAAAGTAAAAATGGTTATTTATTTTTAAATTATTATAAAGATATCAAATAATTTACTAACAGTTAAAATACTATTAAAAATGTAACCTATGTCCCATATTGCATTACACCCTATTATTATTTTAATGATATTTCAATTATTTTTTATTGTATATGAATTTGTATTTTTTTATATCTTTATTTATATCATCTGGTTAACAAGGTATGTATAATTTTTAAATATTATGTTAAATTATTTTACAAAGTATACGTACCTACTTATTGCTTAATAATTTTATTACTTGATTTTCATACATTATATAATTTAACATTAAAAATAAAATATTATGTTCTTGGTGTTCTTACTTTTTAATTTTTTATTATTAATTGATATAAGATATTGTTGTTTTGGTGATACTAGAAACTAGATAATGATTATTTCATGGTGTAAATAAAAATATTCAATAGTTTCTTCCATGCTTGCCCCCAACAATCGCTATCTCTCTCAATTTATATCGGTCCCGGTTTTCTCTCTCTGAGCGCAATCCATATATTATTATGTCTATGGGTATAATATTATTAAAAACAAAATCACACAGATATTTACATGACAATAACAATAAATTATAGAATATATATGTCGCATCCGTTTAGTGAAATCGCTCATTTCGTGAAGTGGACATCCACTTCATGAAATGTATCCATTTAGTGAAAACGACATTTTACTACACTATATAGACAATTTTTTAACCTTTTCATGAATTGGATGAAATTCATTTTATCCACATAGTGAAAACTACTACTAGACATGAGTATTTTTGATATTGGGTAATTGTACAATTTACACTAGGTAATTGTGTTTAAAATAAATATAAAAGTTGCTTGTTATAATTTGTAACTCGTACATTGTATAAACTAATTCGTCAGTCTATCTGGTAATTTCAAGAAGATAAGATATAAAATGATTGTTCAGATACATAGTAATATAGATGTACAGATAGCGTATGATCCCGTTGACGAATTACAAACTACAAAGAAATAAAATAATTGTAACTATGTATTTCTGATATTTTTGAACTTATATTTTTTAAACACCGGTAATTATTGGTATACCTACCTACCGAAAATATCGCCAGCCCTATTATAATTTACAGCTAGCTTAAAATGAGTCAAAATATTTCAAAAACGTTACCATTTATGGAAAATGCTAATATAATATTAATAAATAATAATGCACTGTGAGTACATTAGTGTAGTAACTCAAAAAATGACAATTTTAAGTTATACATGTTGTAGTAACCAGTGATGGTTGCTGCACGCTTCTTTTACGACGAATGCACGTTCCGTCGTAGGTTGGAGAGATGAGGTATATAAGTTTAAACAATAGATTAATAAGATAATTGATACGTTTATTAACTTGTTAAAACAATAAATGAAAAGACTTTCGTTAGCGTAAGCACAAGTACTTAACTACCGGAGAGCAAGTGACAACACTGACCAAGTCTAACTGACTCTTAACTAACTCTGATTAAATCTATGATGAGGACTCATATTTATATGGAACATGCCGTGATGGAGAATAGGATGATCTACGTCTATGAAGTGGCGTGATGTGTTTAATCCAATCAGGAAACGGCATCAGTGGTTCGACTCGGTGGCGTGATATAGTTATAGGCCACTGGACTTTAGAACTACGTTTTTATACTAAAAACGTCGGTTTACTACAATGTGCAATGCACTAGTGTATTATATCGTACTGGCAAAATTGAGAGCGTTAAACAATATAATATAGTATAACATTAGAGGAAACAAATAAATTCAATCCATGCAGTAGTGTATTATTTTGAGTTATTACTATAATGCATACCTAGACGTATAATTAAAAGTACGGGTGCATTAGTGTATCATCTCAAACTAAACCGTCGTTGGAGTTGCCTATTAAAATATACGCGTGAGCATACAAATTATGTTATATTCTGCATTTTAATAGGATTTTAAAGTAAATATTAAAATGCAATAGTGTAGTAACTAAACAAAATATTATTTAATTGATAAAATAATTGTTTAATAGTAGGTATTGAAACACAGATAGATTTGTTAAAAACACTTAATATAATTAATAATATAATATATACCAAAGTTTCAAACATTTAAATAAAATACTTTTTATTTTATTAGAGATTTAAGATATTAAAAACTTAAAAATTTGATTTTCTCAAAATCATACATTTTTTGTTACTACACTAATGTACTCACAGTGCGTAATATAATAATAATATCATTATTATTATTACTTTTATCTATATTATATTGCTAAATTATTTGGATGCAGTACTCAACTGGGAGATGCTGGATTTAATGATTGGAAAAATGGACATTTAGTTATTTCCAGGCACGAAAATTCTTTAGCACATAAAAGTAATATATTAAGTTTTATTATATTGCAAAGTGATGTAGGTAGAATCGACACTCAATTGGCAACACAAGTCACTGATGAAATGAATTACTGGAAAGCTGTTCTTCATCGAGTAGTTGAAGTAATTAAATTTCTCGGTGCAAAAGGTTTATCATTCAGAGGTGATATTGAACAATTTAACAAAATTAACAACGGGATTTTTTTGGAACGCTAGAGTTACTTGCTAAATTTGACCCTTTTATTGCTCAACATATAGAAAAGTATGGGAATAAAGGGAAGGAACTCCATCTTATTTGTCATCCACAATCTATGAAGAACTTTTACTTTTGATGAAGAATGATATAATTAAAATTATATTAAAAGAATTAAAAGCAGCCAAGTATTATTCTTTAATCGTTGATTCTACACCTGATATAGCAAACGTCGATCAACTTGTTATTGCATTAAGATATGTGTTACCTAGTGTTGTACCTGCAGAAAGATTTTTAATATTCATTCCAAACAGTGGTCATAAATCTGAAGAAATGAGCCATGTTGTAATGGATTTTCTTAATTCTCACAACATACCAATTGAAAATTGTCGTGGCCAGAGCTACGACAATGTGAGGAATATGTCAGGTCAGTATTCCGGGTTGCAATCAAGAACTAAAAGTTTTAATTCATTTGTAGAGTATGTACCATGTTCCGCACATTCTCTAAACTTGGTCGGAACGTGTGCAGCAGAAAGTTGTAGTTCTGCTACTTCATTTTTTATGCTTCTCCAGAAGCTATACAATTTTTTTTCTAGTTCTACTGCACGTTGGGATATTTTAAAAACATATTTGAAGAAAAATCTTAGTGTAAAAAATGTATCAGTAACTCGCTGGAGTGCACGTTTTGATGCTTGCCATGCTTTATTTAATTCTTATGCATTTATAATTGAAGCTTTGCATAGTATAGTTGATAATCAGAAAGAAAAAAGCTGTATATAAAGTAGAAGCTAATTAGTTGCTTCCAAGATTAAAAACTTTAGAAACTGGTTTAATGATATGCATATGGAATTCAATATTAAACAGGTATCTTTTATTCTATAAATTAATTATTTTTAAACAATAAATTATGCTTCCATTTATTTTATTTTAATAGGATCAGTTTAATATTTAAAGTAATTAATATAAAGTTTAATATGATTTTAGTTTTAATGCTACAAATAAAAAATTACAATCAACTGATATTGATCTTCAATCTTCATACGGTATTAAACCTATATAATGGCCTTGAAAGTTACTTATAAAAGATCAGAGATGATTTTGATGTTTTTTAAAATAAGGCTGTAAAAAATACTGGTTGTTCCGAGTACGCCAAAGATTCTAAGAGAAAAAAAAAGAGAAAGGTGTGTTTAACTTAATAATTTTAAAATACACATAAAACAATTTGAAAAAAGTCATAAACATTTACAACATTTAAAACTATTTTTTTTTTTTTAGGCTATGGTTGATGAATCAAGATCTCAACCTCTCACAGAAATCACAGAAAAAATAGATTTTATTAGAAATGTATATTATGTGATCATTGATACTCTAAAATGTCAAGTTAATTCGAGAAGACAAGCTTATGAAAAAATATCAGATATATGGGTGTATTATACCCACATTGTATAAAACACCTAGTTCTGTTGTTGTAAGAAACACATGTGAAACATTGGCAAACTATTTTGTAGATGATGTTGAAAACTCAAACTTACTTATAGATGAGTATATTCTTTTTTCAAAATTAATTTCCACAGATAAAAGTGTAAAATCTGTTCTCTCTATGTACAAGTACATCAAGACCAAAGAATTAGAGAGTGTGTTTCCAAATTTAGAAATAGTTATGCGTATGTATCTTAGTACTGCAGTTTCAAACTGCTCAGGTGAAAGGGCTTTTTCTGTCCTTAAAAGAGTAAAATCCTATTTGAGGTCAACCATGAAAGAGGAAAGGCTTAATGCATTAGCAATATTTAGCATTGAAGCAGAATTGGTTGAAAAATTAGATTTTAATGATACCTACTATTAACACATTTGCCCATCAACAAGCAAGAAAAAGAAAAGTATAAATTAATGGTTCGTTATTTTTTATAATATGCTTATTTTATATTTTTATAAATCTAAAATATATTTTGTTTAATTTTAATTTTAAGTCTTTATTTGTTTTCATAATATATTATACACATGTACATATTGATGATACTAATAAACCTAAAATATTACCTAGCCCATGTCAATTATCAAGATGTGCCTGTTTTAAAAAAAAAAAATGTTGTGCAATAATCGTTGTCATAACTCTCAACCCTGTAAAAATAAATAATAAAATATAGAATAAAATTTAAGAATAATTTAATTTTCATATTTCATTATATTTAAAGTCTATATTATATTATACCATATTATTATATGTATTAATAGTAATTTTCACAATGTGGATAAAATGAATTTCATCCAATTCATGAAAAGGTTAAAAAAATGTCCATATAGTGTAGTAAAAAGTCGTTTTCACTAAATGGATGCGACATATATATATATATATTATATACACAGTATAATAATTTTTAACATTTAGTTGTTCAAGTACCCCCATGGTAACGTTTCTATTATGTCACCTTTCGAATACATAGCCATCCGTTTGCCGTATTCCATTTTGAAAGTTTTTGATCTAAATGTTGTTGCTAATTGCTTAGTTTTAGAATTTCGGGTTATTTGTTGAAATTGTAGTTGTACCTCCCTTATTTCGTCGTTCATTATTTTTTTCATACTGTCCATATTTAATTTTTGAACATTTTCATAACTAAGTGTAAATCCTTTTATTTTTGTTGTTGTCCGGTTTTCATTAATCTGTGTGTGCTATATTTTTAGGACCAGTCGACACCCAATCTGTTATAAGTACACCTGGACCTAATTCATCCGTCCATTCACCTAGCATGCGCCCTGTCTTTACTTCGACATCATCGAAAATATAAAATACGCTATCTGTGTCGTAATACACGACTTTCTCACCGAGATTGTCCAACATGTTATACAATCTTAATCAGGGCCGTCCCGAACAAAATAATAAGGGGGGGGGGGTGAGATGCATTAATGTGCCAACTCAATAAAAATTTTCTCGCTTCGCTCGACAACTATCTGCTACCTACAGGTTACATACCTACCTGTAATTAGTAGTCAGTAAACATATTTTACACAATATTACATATTCTTTTATATTTTATTTATTATCTCTTATATATATATATATATTGATCATATCTTCACAATTTCACAAGTATACTATAATGAAATATTTTCAATAACAAAATGATTAATACTTTTGTATATTTACAAAACTATCATAACTTGTTAACATAATATAATATTCAAATAATATTTTTATACAAACAAAAAAATCTTACAATACATATTTATTTATTATATTTATAATAGACTTAACACTAAATTTGTATACGTCGGTTTTTTAAAATTGACCACTGATGAGCTATTTTATTTATGTCTAATTGATCAACAATGTCTTTTTCTACTCCCAATACAACCAAAGAATTTAATCTCTCATCAGCAATTGTTGACCTAAGATGTGTTTTAATCAATTTTAGTTTACTAAAAGATCTTTCGTTTGATGCAACTGTTACAGGAGAAGCCAATGCCAAACGACAAATTTGGTTGGCACATGGTAAAATATGCTTTACTTCTTCTTCTTTTTCCATTAAAGAATTAAATGATGTTTTATCTTCTTGTAACATACTAAATAATATTTCTAGTTCTGTTTGTACTAAATCATAATCTAAAAGACTTGCACCTACACTGCTTGGTGGGAATAAAGAAATAGATTTCTTTACATTATCTAAGGAAATATTGCTTTTATTAAATGGCTGAGAAAATAAAGTAAATAATGGTTGAATAGAAGAAATACATGATTTTAAATTGTCATTTGTTAGTTTCAACAGAGTATCGAGAACCATTTTAAATTCTTTTCTATAAAATAAATGCATTGTGAATTCAACTTGAGTTGTGGCATTAGAATCATATCGTTTAGGAGCTAATCTTTTACGATGGTGGTTTTTAAAATCAGCTTCTGGGTTCGTTCCAAGTAAGTTGGCAAACTCTTTAGCACTATCAATGAAATTGTTCATTGTGTGATCATTAGAGTTGATTTCTGTCAACATTTTCATTGTGCTATCAATCACAGTTATTGCATCAATTATACATAATTTTTTTGCTTCGAGAGTTTCGGTAAGAAACTTCAATTTGTACATAATATTTTTCATAAATGATAAAGAAACAATAAAATCAAAAGAGAGTATTTGTTTTCGAATACCAAGTGCTTTAGATCTTGTTGCTTTATCAAAACTTTTGTTTAATGAATGAATTTCATCAAGGCTTTCAATCACAGCTTCTAATGAATTCCATACAGCCTTAACGCTTTCAGCACGAGCAGTCCATCGAGTTTTTGACAAGTTTCTTAATTGTAATGAATTTTCAATTTTAGAAATTTTCTCATGAAGTAAGCCATATCTTTTATTACTTGAAGAAAAAAAGACATAAAGACTTTCCAAAGTATCAATAGTATTTCCAATTATACTACTAGCATCACAACTATGTTCTAGAAACGTGTTCAACCTATGAGCTTGGCATGGTATAAATGTAATTTTGTGGCCAACTAGTTCCGAAAGTTTAACATGGGCCTCATTGTATTTTCCAGACATATTACTTGCAAAATCGTAGGATTGAAAGGATATTAATCCAGGATTTAATAAATTATTTTCTAAAATGTTGATTATTTGTGATGCCGTACCCAAACCAGTTTTATCTGTTCCTTTTTCCATCTCCAAAAGTCGCTCAACAGCTTTACCTTGACTATTTACATAACGCACGCATACTGATAAACGGTCTTGATGTGATAAATCAGGTGTTGTATCAGCAGACACTGAATAAATGTTTGCTTTTTTTATCTCTTTTGCAATTATGTTACGTGTTTCTGTAGCTAGTAATTCAATAAATTCGTTTTGAGATGTTGGACCTAAATAAGTAACTTTATATGACCGTGATGAAGACTCTTCAATCCAGCGTTTCATTAATGGATTATGCCTAGACAGAAGTTTAACCAATTGCATTAAATTTCCTCCACTTTCATCACCATCACCACGAAATGCTAATCCTTGTCGTGATAATGTTCGAGCAATATCAAATAATATAATTATAATTTGTTTGTTAAAATCTTTTTCTTGTTCCAACTTAATTGCTTTTCTTCTATTTGATTTGTTTAATATTATATCAATGCGATTTTCAGTAGTCATAAACTGATAATAATCATCTAACGCTGCTTTATGAGAAATACAATTAAAATGTTGTTGAAGTTTACCCAACTTTGTAACCCCACAGCTTTTCATCTTGTGCCACTGACGAACACCATGTTTCACCCATGCTGAATCTTCATAAGTTCTTCCTGGACCATTTGAAAATAAAGAGCATACAAAGCAATATACAGAATCAGTCACAATACTGTATTCTAATAATGGATATTCATTATACCACTTGGGATTAAAACTATGCTGTTTAATGTTGTTTATTTCAGTATTAATTGGGTACTTAGTTAATTTTGGCTGATGAGGTCCTAAAGCAATAAGATATTGACGTTGAGATGTTGAAGCAACAGAACCACGACTACCTGGATCATGACTTATAATATTATCAATAACATTTACTTGCTTTGAACTTTCAGTTTCAGATGCTTTTGAAAATTGTTCAGACAAAATATAAGCATTTCTTAAGAATTCTTTAGAATTTGATTTTATTCTTCTGATAATTTGAATGCTTTCCAATAAGAATATAACTGGATTGGGTAATGATTCTGATTTTAATTTAGATAAAATGGTACCACACTCACTTAAGTCTGCAACAATATTTTCTAATTTACCAGCACACGATAACCAATTTACTTCATCATTTTTAAAATCATCGGTCTCCGCTGGAAATGATTGAGATACAGAAGTTACATGGATCTAAAATCATATTGCAGCAAATTAGTTATTTAAAATAATTTATAAAGAAAATTATACACAACAAAACCTCAGAATTAGGAGCAATATTTTAACAAATATAAAATAATAATTTGAAGAATAGGTAACTGGTTTTAATTAAAACTTAACTAATTGAACATAAGTTAAATTTAATTAAAATAATAATTGAGCTTACTTAAAAAATTTAATTTTTCTATTTGAAAAATCAAAATTCAAATATTTTAAATTATTTTACAAACAATATTTTTCAATGCATTCCTACATTTTATCTTTTATATTTTAACAACAAACACAATTTTTGAAGTAATGAATTTTAATATTATATACCATGGTATATCATACATTCTTACATACCGATTCTATCTTTTCTATGAATTTAGTTTTAGCAACACTTTGAAAAGGATTTTCTACAGCATCAATAGCATCTTTCTTAAAACAAACCTCCTTTGGAACTGATTGAGATACAGAAGTTAAATGGATCTAAAATCATATTGTAGCAAATTAGTTATTTAAAATAATTTATAAAGAAAATTATACACAACGATACCTCAGAATTAGGAGCAACATGAATATTTTGATCATTTTGAGCAAACTCATCTTCCAATAGTTTTTCACAAACAATATTATTTTTCTCATTATTTACAATTAAATTTGAAATATTATTTTTCTAAAATAAGAATGTATAATTGTATTACTAAAACTGTGCCATAAAAGTGTATAGGTAACATAATAAACAACTACTAATGAACACGCTTTAACTTTTTACATTCAAGCAAATACTTTTTTTTGTCCTTAATAGAAATAATGTTTATTTAATAAAGAAATAGTAACATAATAATATGATTAAAATTTATAGACATAAATACATAATAATTTAGTAATATGTATAGCTTCTAACATTTAATCATATTTTAATAACAACTATTGTTGAACTTAATAAAAATTATAATTTATTATAGGTACTTACCAAATTTCGCTTTTCTATGATTTTTGAAGTCTTAGCTGCACTTTGAAAAGGATTATCGGGAGCACCAACGAGCCTAATATTAACTGATTTTCCATTATGTACTTTTTCTTCATGTTGTTTTTTAAAATCGTTATTAAATATACTGCCACATTTTGAACACACGACCTTAAATCGATTTATTTTACGTTTTACACTTCCGTTATCGCTCATTTTTTAAATTGTTTAATACAATTTTAATTATTGTTAATGTATAGCCGTTAAAAATACTCAATTTAAATATTAACGTGTTGTCAACACAACTTTTCAATTTGAGACGCGTACAACTAAAATAGCGACCGCAGATGGCTAAACGGCCAACGGGAATGAATGACGATTAACGATACAAATCACAAATTACAAAATAACCAAATACTCAATAACATTATTAATTAAATATTGTCAATACTAACTATATAATATAAATGAAACAATTTTAGAATTTTATCGATCATTCGATGTCTATATTTTTATATTTTAGATAAGTCAACATCATATTCTGTTCAAATTACTTATACCTACTTCTATAAATAGAAATTACATTCGTCGACAGCGCACAACAGTTCCTTATCAGTTTTTAATATGGTATTATTAAAAACACTTCATTATTATTCTACAAATGCATAGACAAATTTGTATAATGTTATAAAATTATATACTTATATCTTATATTATGTATAATACATTTAACATTGTCACATTAAGAGATACTTAAATTGTGTTATATTATTTGTGTTGGACCTTGGACAGTTCCAGTTGGTAATCGGAAAATTAACTTATATACCTTCATAATTATTATAAATTATGATATATTAATAAATTATTATGACATCATATTTATTTTGTACTATGTAGTATTTACAAAATTATTTATAAATTGTATACAAAAAATTTTAATTTGTCGAATTCCAACTCAAATACTTAATGTATCAATATGCCAACTCAAATGTACATATTGTACACTTGGGGGGGGGGTGGGACACCCCCTAAAACCCCCCTTCGGGAGGTCCTGATCTTAATCTGTCATTTGATGTTGTGAAAGCCGCTATGTAAATGTTGGTATTAAGTTCGTTTCCGACGTATTCGTTAATTTGTTTATAAGAAACTTCGACTAAATCATCCGTCAAAAACACTATGTTTTCAATTTCTAGTTTACTGTCCAACAATACTTGATACCATCTGTCCGGTTTTGATATGATCTCGGTTTTTGTTTGATTAGGTCATTGTCCAAACTTACCCCAAAACGAATTCAGGTATATTTTAGCAAGTGCTCTTAATCCAGGATTTTCTTTTATATTTTCTATATCAAATCGATTCCCACTGCATTTTTTACTGCTAAAATATAATCATTAACTGTTCGATAGTCATTTTTCCAAGAGCTAGTTTCTAGCTTAATTTTTAAAAATCGTTTTATATATTCTTTAAACAATGTATTAGATTTTTTTTCAAAATGTCGCACTTCATAAATTTTTAGTATTTTATAACTTTCTCTATAGCTTTTTGCACTTCGTCTGTGTCCAAGTTCCGGTAAGTGACTTCTGATCAGCGTTGTGTGTACACTGTCTTTTTTTATCAAGATGACATTGATTACAAAGTGTAAATACTAATTTTTTAGATTTTATCGGAGTACGGGATGATATAAATTGGTCGGTGGTAATAATTTGCATTTGATAAAACCATACCAATTTGATTCCGAATATTTTTTAATTGATGGATTAAAAATCTTTTTAGGATGGCCTACGGGTAATTATCATAATACATTACTGTCGGGTATAAACTGCATACATCGATGTATTTAATTTTTTTATTTTTAACCATTAATTTTGTAGCGTTAGTTCTTCCTCCGAAAAATGCATCTCGTGGGTTTAGTGGCTCAATCACATCATCTGGATATTGCATCATTTGCTTATAATCGGCGTGCTTTTTCCATTTACAACTCCATATTTCTTCAATCTGGTACCCATTTTCTTTCAATTGAGTTGTCCGTCTAATTGTGTTGTTGTATAAATCGGTCATGGAGTGTTTATTAACGGGGTTTGTATCATTAGGGTTGAATCAATCCGGACAGCCATGCCAGAAACATCCATGATACTGATATACTTTTTTTTCCGACACATCATAACCGTCGACTTAGCACCGCATATGACAGCTTCTCCGCCGTTTAATGCATGCTTTTAATTTTAATTTCCATTTAATATTTTGCTTTTCAACCACTTGATTGATTCGTCTGAAAATTTCTCTTTTTTCACATTTTGAACGACTGCTATAGTGGAATTTGACAAGACACTCTTCCGATAAATTGCCAATACATACACTCGCAATGGTTATGTATTTAAAGGTGTCAATGTTGCACACATCCAAAAATTGTTTTCTGAGTTCTAAACATCCTCTTCGTAAAATGTCAACGTCCGAATTACAATATTCTTCCAACTCTTTTTTGAAATTAAATGTATAATATTGTTATTTGTCATTTCATCATGGCAATTTATAAAAGCTGTTCTTTGTTTCGTTGTCATAGAATTATAACCGTAATACGATTTGTTTGGTAAAGGTCCTATATAACGTTGATTTTCTGGAGTATTGAAAAAATGTGGAAAGTATCCTTTTTTCGCTTCTGTAAGTCCAAACGTTTTTGGGAAGTCAGATAGTTTAGACTGTATAAAATTAAGGCTATCGATGAATTTTATGTTCAAGCCCCCTTCTTTTATTTCGAGCATCATAACTTTTGTCCCGTTACGAATTATATCGTATTTAACTGTTGGCATGTGTTTTAAAATGTATTGTATTATAAAATATGTATCATATGATTTTTAATTGTGTGCTATGTATGTTGTTCCTTTCATATCTTTACTTAGTGCCCATTTGCAAAATTTATCATTAGCCGTGGCCACGTCATTTGTCGAAAACACATAATTTGTACCTTCAAAATTGTGCACAATTACCATATTTGGTATGTGTGTTCCTGTGTTTTGTTGGGCTTCGTAATCGAAAAATATATAATTCGTTGTGAACGTACAGTCTTTCCGTTTTTCTGATAATTTGTTGTTACAAACGCAGGCTTCCACACAATATCCTCCTTTTCCTATTTTTCGTTGCATAAAACATTCATGTAGACACAATTTGATGTTTTCTTGTTTACAATTATGGCATTTTCCATATCCGCAAACGCTATTGTGTGTGCGGTCATTTCTTTGTACGATTAATTTACATCCACTGCATTTATACTCCTTATCGCAAACATTTCTATGCTTTCTTAAACATTCGACATCGACACAGTAACGGTTGCACTCTTAACAAAAATGTTTTTCTTTTCTGAAGTCATGGATATATTTTTCGTTACACAGCTTACACTTTAGCCCGGGTCCTTTTTTACACACGTGTTTATTTTTATTATTATTATACCCCGTATCACATAATTCGCAGTAGTATACACGTTCCTTAAACGAAGGCATGGAATAAATAGTATGAAAATGATAATTTTTTTTCAATAGATAAATCTTAATTCTATTTTCATTTCCCGAGTAGTCGATTTCACAAAAATTATCCACATTCACTACTTTCAATTGAATGTTAAACAATTTTTCGACATTTTCTATATCGTGGTAGGTAAACGATCGGTTATCAAATATTTTTAATTTTTGACATAGTTGCTTTGTGAAACGTGTTTGTATATTATTTCTGCCATTCCGTAGGTCTTTTATTTGGCTATTGGTTAATTTATGTCCCAATATATCAGCAGTCTTGTACGATAATCCAACTAAAATAGCACGGGGGCGACATAATTCATCTTGATTATTAATTTCTGTTACACATCTTTTGTTTTTGGTAAAAATATTCAAGTATTCCCAAGATGGTTTAGGTTTACCACCTTTAAGTTCAGCGGTGGCTGTCGTAGCAGTAGCATGCGTATTAGCACCGTCCTGATATCAAGGCGCTTCCAGCTGGCAATTGTTAACAGTTTTTTATGATATTTGTACTGAAAAGTGCCAAAAAAGTGCGCGAAGAGACCAGTGTCGGTTTCGAGTCGGCCCTATAAAAATCTCCCCCATAAGGGCAGTTTATCACATTATTACTCTTTCGTATCGGTGAGCGGCAGGCCAAAGGTCAGTCGGCGAGCTGTCGTCGCCGCCGTTATCGCTGAACCCGTATCGCGGATCGGGCGGCGTACGGTCGAGGCGGAATCCAAACAACAACATACCTACACACTGTATGAAATACAGGGTGACGCATAGCTAATAAACCACTACGTCGCAGAAGCATGAATCGTGGCAACCATGGTGACGATGATGGCACCATGGAAACCGAATCTGGTGACCCCAACTCCAGTCCGATGGGTAACAGATTGTGCACCGTACACCTACACTACACCACTTACGGGTGTTAAACGAAAGGTCGCCATAACAATACCTACCTTCATGGCGGAGGACAGTGGGAATCAGGTAGAGGCGGGACTGGCGTGCATCAAATCCTTGCTGAAAACAGCAATGATCGAAGCGAGACAAGGGGAGATAACTCGGGAACCAACCGTCTCATTAGGATACTGGAAGATATTTTCGACGTCGTGGCTCCGATGTTAACAAGAAAGGGGAAACTGAGGTCACCACTTCTTCCCCCAGCTAAGAAACTGAGGGACGACTTGGTGACCGACCCAGTGGTCAGGGGCATTGACGGGCCGGTTATGGTTGACGCTGGGACGGACACCATATTGACCCCTAACTGGTGGGAGAGTGAACAGGAGCGACGGAAGAAGGAGTCAACAAGACGTCGACCGAGTAAGGCAGGTGCTCGTGGGCCGGCAGAGATAACTACTCACACCGACGATGGAGCTGAATCGGCGATGGAGACGGATGGCGAAGGGTGGAAGGAAGTCGGTGGTAGGAAAACAACCTCAGCACCTCCCAATGGTAGAACGGTGGGCCAACACATACCTCTGAGAACAGGGGCCTAGCACAGAGCTAAGCCCCCGGCTGTCTTAGTCAAGCTGGCGGCTGGCTCGTCATACGCAGACACCGTTTGCGCAATTAGGCAGAACAAAGAGATAAAATTGACGGAGCTGGGAGCTCAGGTAACCGGCATGCGTAAAACCAGGGATGGTCATCTGCTAGTCGAGCTAGACAAAGGTGCTGGATCTGCAGTAGCAGCACAGAAGTTGTCGTCGGCCATTACTACCAGGCTGTTTGACGCTGTCAGAAGAGTATCGCAGCTTAGCCAGTATGCTATAGTCGAGATTGTTGACGTCGATGCAGTGGCAACCGAGGATGAGGTCCTGTCAGCATTGCGGGCGGCAATACCAGGATCTGATGACGACCAAGCAGCCATCCGTGAACGGCAGGCTATGCAGATCACTGGTCTCTGGCCCACTAGGTCCGGCCAGCAGATTGCTACTGCCAGAATGACTAGAGCCGCCGCCTCTAGTATAAGCCGAGTACCAATTGGATGGACAATGTGCCGCGTTCGCCCTAGGCGGCCTGAACCAGAAAAGTGCTTCCGATGCCACGAATTTGGACACCAAAGTGGTAATTGCTCCGGGCCTGACCTATCGTTCAATTGCAAACGTTGTGGAGAACCAGGGCACGAGCTAAAACAATGCCCGGCAGACAAAGACTTATGCGTAGAGTGTGAGAGAGCTGGCTTCGACCGTTACGAGCATAAGCCAGGCTCAGGTATGTGCAAAGCTAAGAAGGAGGCAATCAAGAAGCCAACAAGGCGCAATCCACAAACCCAGTCTTGGCAGGTAGGCAGCGGAGATGGAGTAAGCACGCTGCAATGATTCGCTGCCTACAGGTCAATCTTCAACGGAGTTCCATACCACATAGCTTGCTCCAACAGACTTCCGCTGCAACTGGAGCTCAAATTCTCATAGTATCTGAACAGAACTGGAACTCGACTCATGACGACCGATGGGTAGCCAGCACCGACGGAACTTGTGCAGTTGCTCTCATGGCCACCGCTGACTTTGTACCTGACTCGATCCGGGCGGGTCGCGGCTTCGCCTGGATTCAGTCACGGGGCATTAGGATATACAGCTGCTACATCTCCCGGAACGACACGGATGCCAACTTCGCCAACTTCCTGGGAGACGTCGAGCAGTCTGTTCGCTCGGTAGATTTGCACTGCTCGGTTATCATCGGAGGCGATTTTAATGCCTGGTCGCAGTAGTGGGGCTCAGCGCGGAATGATGCTAGAGGCGACCAATTAGCTGACCTAGCTGCTAGTTTGGACCTGTTGGTCGGCAACGTTGGTACCAAGCCTACGTACCACAGAATAAACGCTGAGTGGGTGATCGACGTCACGTTCCACCGCTGCCAACCTTGCCTCACCCTCACCCATTGGAGAGTGATGGACGAAGTCGAATCGGCGAGTGACCACAGATACATCCAGTTCCGGTTAGAACGATTTTAACGGATTCCTGATCAGGACGATCTCCCGGAACGCCTCAGGGGATGGGCCTACAGATAGATCAATTTAGACGCACTAACTTCTCATCTGGCAACAGCACCTCTGCCCGCTACTGATGAAAACACGCCCACTGATCAAGCTGCTCATTTCATACTTGACATCTGCTTGCGACGCATGCATGCCGCCCAGGGCACCACCGTCTCACGGCAGAAGGCAAGCCCACTGGTGGAACCAAGAAATTGCCACGCTATGCGACGAATACGGTCGACTGCGTAGGAGCTACCACAGGACAGCTAGAAGGCGAGAGTCACACGAACAACTGGATGTTCACCGAACCGCATATAAGGTCAAGAGAAAGATATTGCGGCAGGCAATAAGATCCTCCCAGGCTAAATGCTGGTCCGACCTATGCAGATCCGTTGACTCCGGGGTCTTCCTTAAAAAGTCGTCACCAAACGCATCGGTCGTCAACGTCCAGGAATGGAGTCAGAGATCGCCGATCACCTCTTACCGAACCCCCCAGCGACGGACCGGGCACTCGAGCCCCACCCACTAGAAACCGCAGAAGATGAAACCGTTGAAGACTTCCCCTTACCGAACTGGCCCAAGTCTGCAAAAGAATTCCTCCCGGTAAGGCAACCGGCCCCGATGGTATCCCCAACGAGGTTCTAGCCAAGGTGTTCCTCCGGAAGCCTAACATCCTACTCAGCGTCTACAACAACTGCTTGGCCAACACCACCTTCCCTTCCCGATGGAAGGAATCCAGACTGGTAATATTGCACAAAGGCCCCGGCAAGCCGACAACCGAACCGTCCAGCTAGAGGCCTCTGTATATGCTTGATTCCTCGGGGAAACTCTTAGAGCGGCTAATTCTGGCAAGACTCGACACGCACCTCGATAGCACCAGTCATAGATCACCAAACCAATACGGGTTTCGCCAAGGCAGCTCGACTTCTGACGCAATGGAACGACTGCTGAACGCCGCACACGGCGCAGCGTTAGGCGCGGCATAGCACAGGGATATTTGCGTGGCTGTGTCTCTAGATGTGAAGAATGCATTCAACACGGCTCCCTGGAAGAAGGTGGATAATGCCCTCCGGGTTAAGAATGTACCCTCGTACCTCGTGAAAATGATAAGATCTTACCTACAGGATCGATCCATATTGGTTGGCGAAACATTCCACCGTCGAAGTACGACGTGCGGCGTGCCCCAGGGCTCGGTCTTCTACCGGCCTTGTGGAATGTCTTTTACGACGATTTATTAGACATGGAAACCCCTTCGGGTGTCCAAATCGTGGCATTTGCCGATGATGTGTGCGTCATAGGCATCGCCCGCACAGGCGAAGCAGCCGCTACCCTGCTCAATCCTGTGTTAGGTAAGGTATCGGCTTGGATGGAACAAACCGGACTGAAGCTAGCCCCCACCAAAACTGAGGCTGTAGTTCTGACAAGGAAAAACAAATACAACAACCCGGAGCTTCTGGTTGAAGGACACGTAATTCCTATCAAACAATCAATGCGATACCTCGGTGTTGAGATCGACACTCGGTTCTCTTTCACCAAGCACAGGCCTCCCGCAAGGCTACCGACTCAGCGACAGCCATAGGCAGACTGATGCCCAACATCGGCGGACCGTCGCAAAGCAAAAGAGCGCCTCTTGGCACTGTGGCAAACAGTAAGATGCTGTACGCCTCGCCAACCTGGGCCGTCCGCGGGACAAAAACGGCTAACAATCGCGCAGAACTGGCAAGAGCGCAGAGGACCGTCGCACTCCGCATAACACGTGCCTATAGGACAGTCTCGGCCGAAGCTTCGTCAGTATTGGCCTCAATGCTACCTGTAGACCTGCTAGCAACAGAAAGGGCTAGATTTCGGATTCGCCTGGACGAACAGGCTGATGTCGCCTCGAGCGCCGTTAAAAACCAAGAGAGAATAATCAGCATTGCAGCTTGGCAAGCTCGGTGGGACCGGTCTAATAAAGGCAGATGGACATACCGGCTCCTCCCTGACGTTGGGCGCTGGTTAATAAAGCCACCGCTAACCCTGACTTTCCGTCTGACGCAGGTGCTTTCGGGGCACGGGTGCTTCCGGAGCTACCTGAAGAGGTTAAATCGGGCGGACGACCGCTATTACGTATACTGCGTTGACCTCGACGACACTGTTGAGCATACGGTTTTTACCTGCCCGAGATGGCTTGACGACCGCGTTCGAATGACTGAGATTATGAGGCGACCTCCGAACGCGGGCGACGTTGAGGAAATCCTGTGTGGTCCCCTGCCACATGACTTGCCGGAAGACGTCCAAGCCCGAAGGAGAATTATCAGACAGTTCGGAACTAATCGCGTGGAGTTCATCCGCATGGTCGAGACGATTCTGTCGACCAAGGAAAAGGATGAACGCGAGGAACAGGCCCAGCGAAGGGCACAGGGGAACGTGCGACCGCCCTGATGGAGAACGAAACATCCAGAGCGGTGGACTCCGGTCGGCTCGCCAATCGTATGACAGGCACGCGAATTCAAGGGCGGCGGACTCCGGTCGGCCCGAGAAGGTCAGAAAGAAGTCCTAATTGATAATGCAAAACTTAAAATGCTTGAACGGGGTAAGTCGGGGAGCTGTCCCGTCTGCCTCCCATGTATATATTAATTTTTGATACCGTCAATAAACGATGGCGGCGTCGTCGGTTAAAACAGGAAAAAAAAAAAAAAGGTTTACGACCTTTAGGCATTATTTTAACTTGAAAACTGAATACCGTTTCGTTAATATTCACAGACTGATCCGATGTTAATATACTACAAATTTTATTTAAAATTTTCTGCCTGAGATATTGGATGTCATGTTACCTGTGGATATTAGCGAAAAAAAACTTCAGATTGTCTGCGTGCATATTAACAATGTCCCCATCAGTAAAATTTGTAATTGTTTTAATATTTGTTATCATATTTTCTAATCCATCCTCAAATAGTGCGTTTAAACTAACTATATCTAAATTCCCCGGCACAGGTTTTAATGTTATACTATAGTCAATCATAAAAGCATTATATTTTTTTATAAATCTATTTTTCTTATTATAAATGCTGAACAAATTTGATTCTAAAAGTGAAGTTTTAGTTGCTGGTTCTATTAGTTTCGCTTTTTTTCTTTTTTCTTCTGTTCCGACCGTGGTGCCAACGTGTATACGCTTACCTAAAAAATGTACTTATAATATATAATATAAGTGTTTCATAAAAATGTTAATTAAATACTTTTGTTAGACGTTTCAACTGGATTATTTTCCACGAAAATGTTGGGTCTATTTCAAGCATGTCCTGTTGTTTGGCATTAGCTAAAAAACATTTATTAGTGTTATATTATGTAGGTATGTATAGCTTATAAAGTGTATCATACTTTTACATAATTCACTATTTCCGACCTTTTCCAACAATTGAACACACAATTCATCGTCACTGTCTTCAAACATATTACCATCTGAAAAAACATTAAATATTATAATACTCAATTATAAACATATATATATATATATATATATAAAGTTCTTACTTATTGCTTCAGGTATTGTTGGTACTAAAGGTGCTGCAGGTACTGCTGCTTATTAATACCTAAAATGGATCAATACTATTATATTTTAAACTTGAACACCGAAATCGCTATAACAATTTATTGTCTATCTGTGATGTACCATCGGAGATCGAGTGTCCTATTATGTTGACCTAATAACCATGAACATGTGGTTGCATATACTAAACTCCTTAAATACGGTCAGAATGTCTTAACACGTATACCGGTGTAACCGCGAAAATGTACCTCAGTGATATTTTACCCCACTGAGTTAAAATATCACTAGCGATTATTTACCCCAAGTAAAATCTCGCTAGGCATATTTTACCCCAGTAAAATTTCACAGGTGATATTTTCACAAGGGAATATTTACCCCGGGGTAAAAATCCACTAGATTTAAAAAATTAGGTATTCGATTTAGAAACAATATGTTTAGGTATTTATAATGTGTTTGAATTCTTACATTCATAAAGATTGACACTATACTAACAATTTATGTAGGTAGACAATACATAAATCTTTTACTTTAACTTAACTCAATAAATTAAAATTGTAATAATTTATAAATTACTTTTAAAAGACAACTTATAAACCTTTATGTCTAACTTAGAATATAAGTGGATCTAGTCGGTGTCTTCATTTTAGATTCCGAGTGGAGAGATGAATGTCTTGAGTTTACAATAGGTTCATTATTTGGTTTACAAAGCCTTTTTTGTAACTATCAGAAAAAATGCAGCTTCGGTTTCAATTTCAATGCATTTTTAAAAAACAAAAAGTTTTTGACAAAACCGATTTTAGTATTTTTTGTATTAGTTTTTTTGAAAAATTGTGTTATAGATACTTGAATATTGAATTTTTACCAAATATAGATAATATTTTCTAGATTCTATTGGTAAATATTATAACTTACAAATATTTTTATAGACATTTGAAGTTTGATGTGATTTGATATTTAAACTTAGATTTACGATTTTAATAATTTTGTTCATTGTTGTACCTAATTCAAAACATATTATTCATAGACTTGAAGCTTTTCACCATTATGTGTATTACTATTAACTTAATAGGTACGTCATTGAAATTTTCAAAATATTTATATACTTTTTAAACCATATATTAATACAGCTTTATATATTGAACAGTAGGTACTAGTATTTATACTTATTATTTACCTTTTTTTCCCCACTTTAACCTGACCAAATTTCATTCCCTTGCACTAAAACATTCTGCACTATGAACACATTCTAAATATTATGGCTATTTAATAAGTATAGATTAACTTATATAATATGATATCTTGATATAATCCATAGAAAATACTATTCATTGATTACATAATATTATCATACCATATTATTATTATGTTATGGAGGTAAATACAATATGATCTATTTTTGGATTTTAAAATTATCAAACTGATAACCACTGAAACACAACAACAAATAGACATATTTGAATTTTGAATGCAGTGTTCGTCAGTCGACTCGTTAACTTGTCAGTAATAATTTACGTGTGTATAAGTGTTTATTAAGTGTTATTTATTTATTCTCACATTGCTTAAATTATTTTAAAACGTGTGGGTGACTACGGACAGGACAGGTTAGGTCCTAATCTAATTTTCATTGAAGAAATAAGATAAATGTATAACTTACACGAATAGAATATGTGAACATGAGTTCGTGAACCTTGAGACAACGGGTAAAATATAACAATTATAATAGGTATTAAGCGGTATTAAGTCTGATACGTAAATTTTTTAGTGCTGATTTCCGTCAAGTTTGAAATTTTGTTTGAATGAACTATTGAAGTTTTTTTCTTAAATAAATAAATTTTAGTCTACAAAATGTTTTCAATATTTTATAAATATAAATGTTGAATTGTGAGCTGTAAAGCAGAATCAAAAAATCAACCTATCACTACCAGTAAGTAAAAATCTATTAAATCTTTAAATTTAAATTAAAGTTTGCATTGTAACATTTTTAATTTGCATTACCAGTACCTATTACTCTTTAAACATAATTTTCATATTAATTCAATGACCTATTGTAGGTAATACTTGCATTTCTTCTGAATCTGAAAATCCCAATACTCCTAAAGTAGGCAGTAATGATTAATATGATAGTACTTACCTATACATGTATTACATTTATTAAATTTAAATTAAACTATATTCTACACAGATATGTTTATTCTATATAGTGGTGATATTCTGTAATTATTCTTATCAGTTATCGTCAATGTGCTACATAGACATTGCTTTTTTTTTCTTTGTACTTAAATATGATAATTTTTATATTTTAACATCCTAATCAATATTCTGTAGACTGTAAACAATAATTTAACATTACTTCATTTTGTAGGTAGATGCAATAAATTAAACAGAACAGGAACAGCTAATTTGTCAATTGTCAAATAAATCAAATATTAGTGTACTCTTAAAGCTATCAGAATTATATAAAAATAAGCTACAAACAAATGTTACATGAATAGGATTGAAGAACACTCAAGTAAAAATGTCACATAACTATTTAAGCTATTAATGATTAATTATAAAAAAGTTACTTGTTACCACTTCATAAGTGGTAGGTATATAGGATTGGTTATTAAAAATACTCTCTTTTTCCAATTTTGTAATAATGTGAAAAATGTAATAATTGAATTTAATCAATTTCAGATTGCTTAATACTTCTAAACTTTCAATGAGTTAAATTTCATACAAATGACAATTTGCAACTATTTGAAAAAGAAAACTTAGCTTATTGTATTGATAGATCAAGAGAGATGAAACAGTTTGTTGATATTGTACATTGAAAAGGATATAATCATTCAAATTTTAAAAAATTAAGTAATACTAAATATTTTTATTAAAAGTAAAAAAAAAAAAAATAATATTATTATTTTTGGTAGTATTAAATTAAATTATATTTTAAAATTAAATGTAAACTCACGATTTATAAGTTCATGCATTAAATTTTTAATTAATGTGTTATGAAATATTAGAATATTTTACAAATTATTATTAAAGTTACCTCCCTTTGGTTCTATTTTGTTTTAAATTAATAAATCATGATAGTTAACAAATAAAATAAATATACCTTATACAAGTAAAAAAAATAAAAAACAACTTTCATAAATTAATACAATAAAAAAAAATTTCAAAAAAATAACTAAAATATCAACTTTTTAGATGTAGCTGTCTAATAAAAATTTTCATTCTACTTATAAATAATAAAAACCTTAAATAGTTAACAATGTTTATAATTTTAACTTTATTTTGAATATTATTCAATTCTTCATTTTAATGACCCTGTTTCTTTACTTTTATTACTACTTCAAAATGGTTTGAATTTTTATGATAGAGGTATAATGCCATTTTATTATAATTTGGCTCTTCTTTTGGGTTAAAGAACTTGGATATCTTACCCAGTTGAAAATTCCTTTTGAGTTGATTCTGATTGTGTTTAATATTTATATCGGAGTTGTCTTCCAGTTGTGACTCTATGTTTATGTCGGAGATACTTTTTTATTTGTGTCTATATAATGCTAGGATTATCCAACTGATTATCTTCAATTTGTATTTCATTTTTTTTTTTATGTAGTGTTTCTTATTAACATTTTTTTTTGTACTTTTGGCAACATATATTTTAAGTTAGAAATTGAATGTGTTTTTTTTAAATAATTTGCCCTGCATATTTTGTAAAATACAGTTATTGTTCTTTTGTATTTTATAGATGGTATATGGACCAGTATATGGTGCTTTGGACCACCCTCCTTTCCGATCGTCTCTCACACAATTTCTCAAAAGAACTAATTATACCTACTTTAAGGGTTGATTTTGTTGAATGTCTTTTTTTAAACGATTTTCTTTGTTTTTCCTGACCTTTTAGTATGTTCTGTGCAGCTTGGCTAAAGATAGAACTTTGAACATGTAAAATTTGTTGATATCTTTTTCAAAAGTGGTTACATTCAAAACATCTTCAATTGCATTTCAGTATACTCTTTGTGGATTGGTGCTTCTTCATCTATTTCATCAGTAAAATCTTCAACGTCAACATCCACAGGTAATTTAGGTTCACGGTTATATAGTAAAAAAAAAGGAGAATACTTAGTTGTTTCATGACGAACAGATCGATGTGCAAATAAAACACCATCAATGACATCTGGCCACTTGTCAATATTATTCTCATTATATAATGTTTTAAGAAGCATGTTTTTAATTGTTCTGTTTTGTCTTTCTACTAGTCCATTTTTCTGGGGATGATATGCAGATGTTACATGCTGTTTTGTGCCGGTGAGCTCATGAAGATGACTAGAAACCCTATTAACAAATTCCCTTCCCTGGTCGTTAATTTGAATAGACATACAAGAGTGTCTGCAGATAAGCTTAAATAAAAATCGAGCAACTGTATCTGCAGTTTTATTTTCTATAGCTTCCATCTCAGACCATTTGCTAAAGTAATCTATAGCGACAATTATATATTTTTTACCATTAACTTCTGGTAATGAAGCTATATCTACTCCAATTTGTTTCATTACTGAAGTTGGGACAGAAATAGATTGTAACTCAGAAACTGTTTTCAGGGTTGCAGGGTTCACCTTTTGACAAACAATTACAACTTCTATGTATATTAATATTATAAATAAGATTTTCAAAAATGTTTAAAAAGGAGTATCCTAAGACAAAATTTGGAAGTCAAAATCGAGGATTTACACCTTCTCACTTTAGTGAGTTTAATTGGCTCGAATATAGTATTAAAAAAGATAGCTTGTTTTGTTTTCCATGTCGTATTTTTGGAACTGCTCGTCAAATGGAAGATACATTTACTATTATAGGATTTAATAACTGGAAAAAAGTAAGTTGCACAACTATTCTTATTAAAATTCTAATAATTAATTTAAAGTTGAAGTAGGTACCTATGTTTTTTAAACTTAAAATAAAATGAAGACTAAATTATGTACCTATTAGGTAAAATGATAGGCATAATTATAATAATTACAATATATTTTACACAATATTTTATCTAATTGTCTATAGATTTGTGGGTCAAGAGATTCAAAGACCAAAAAATCAAAACTAAATTTGCACGCTTCAACAATTAATCACATTAATTGTATGTCCAGATGGTTAGAATATAAAAATTCTTTAAAACAAGGTAGTATCATCTCCAAATTATCAACAGCCAACAAGGAGCACATTGACAAAAATCGGCAGTATATTAAATGTTTAATTGATATTGTTATATTTCTTGGACGACAGGGACTTCCATTTAGGGGACATCGTGAAAATGATGATGCTTTAAATAAAGGTAAGGATAAATAAATAATATTCTTTGTGATTATTATGATTTGTTTACCTTAAAAATTAAGTATAATATTTCAATTCTTATTTAAGGTAATTTTAAAGAGCTGTGCATGTTGTTTTCAAAACATCATATTGAGTTTGAAAAAAAATATATTTCAACTCAACTAATCATACTAGTTGGGCCATTCAAAATGATTTGATAAATATTTGTGCTTCATATGTGAGAGATAATATTG
This sequence comes from Aphis gossypii, assembly GCF_020184175.1. NCBI lineage: Eukaryota > Metazoa > Arthropoda > Insecta > Hemiptera > Aphididae > Aphis > Aphis gossypii. Next base: position 51,167 of record NW_026083240.1, read on the forward strand.
TTTCTGAAGTTAAAAAGTGTGGCATGTTTTCCATTTCATGTGATGAAGCCAGGTAAATAAAAATAAATATTTTTAAGAATGATGCTTAGTTATTTTGTAACAGTTTAAAATAATAAATACCAATGTGTTTGAATACAGATCTCATAAGGAAGAGAAAATGTCCAACTGTATCCGTTATACAAACAATTTGGAGGTGAAAGAACGTTTTTTAGGATTTGTTGATGTATCATATAGTCAAAATGCTGATGCATTATATTCATCCATTATCGACTTTTTACATTTTTGTAATTTATCTGATATTCCAATTGTTGGCCAGTCTTTTGACGGAGCAAATGTAATGTCTGGTCAGAAAGGAGGTGTCCAAACTAAACTTAAGCAAATTTATCCATACGCTAAATACACCCATTGCATGGCTCACAAATTAAATTTAGTGATTGTGGACACATGCAAATATTTGAAAGTAATTCTATTATTTATTATTTGTTTGAAAAATGTTTTATTAGGTACTTAGTACCAATTAATAATTTATAATAATTAAAACCTTATTTTGTTTATTTAGGATCTTAGAAAATTATTTAATGGACTAGAAGCCATATACGTACATTTCTCATACCCTTCAAAAAATAAAAAATTCAATGAAATTCAAAACCAACTTGGTTTGAAAAAAACATCATTAGTTCAGTTAAGTGAAACAAGATGGGCCTGTCGTTTTAAAAGTTGCAGCTCAGTCATACAAAATTATGGTGTATTAATTCAGTCTTTAAAAGAGGAAATTGATGCTCAAAAAAATAAAGATGTCGCAGAAGCAATTGGTATTGATTTATGTAGATTTATATAATTTAATGGTAACCATAATTTATTTTATTATTTAGTGAAAAATATTGAACTTATTTTTTTATTATTTTAGGTATTATTTCAACAATTAAGTCTGATTATTTTGTAGTACATTTATTCATATTAGAGGTAGTCTTAAAAATTATTCATATACTATCAAACCATTTACAATCAAAATCAGCAACCCTCGGTAATTCCAAATGTTTAATAGATGGAGTAATTACAACTTTACAACAACATCGTAATTTTGAACAACATTATGATAAACTTTGGAATGAAATGCTTGAATTTAGCACAAAACATGAAATTTCTCTTGAAATTCCTTTGCAATGTAAAAAAAAATATAAAAATACTGAATTAATTTTACTTTATACTTTATATTATTTGTTTATTTTGTTATAGCTATACCGAAGAAAAGATTACGAAAAGAGCCATCTCAACTCAAAGATTTTGTTTGTTTGTCAACAACTAGTGCTAGTGATGATCATACTGTAGATATTGTAGAAACGAAAAAAAAACTATTGGCAAAAGAAAGCTTATTATTGTATATTAGATACAATGATAAATGTTTTAAAAACAAGATTTTCTGAAGAAAGCTTTCAAGTAGCCTCATCAGTAGATAATTTACTAAAATTGAATTTTGAAGGTTCTTCATTTTTAATTGATCATTACACGGTACATGTAAAATACATTATTATTTTTCAAGCATTCAACTAATGTTTAATATTTGTTCAGGATTTATTTGGAATTTGTAATCAATCACTGATGTCTGAAATGTCTGTTTTAAGAAACATTTTGGGTGAAAACTCTAGTTTAGAGGAAATAAAACAGCATTTAACATTATATGATGGCATAAATTTTTGTAAGATTTTTCAAGTAGCTGTTACTTTTCCTGTAAGTACAGCGACCTGTGAGAGATCATTTTCCACTATGCGACGTATAAAAACATGGTTGCGTACTTGTATGAATCAAGATAGGTTCAGCAATTTAAGTATTATGAATATAGAAAAAGACATTCCTATCAATAATGAAGACCTACTAAATATTTTTGAAAAAACCGAGAGGCGTATACAATTACATTAAATATATCTATTTATTTGAGTAAATATTTCATGTTATATAATATTATATAATATATATATATAAATGTACTATGTATGATACTAAACTACTTTTAGAAATGAATAAATACAGATACCATTCTTAAAAGTATGTAGTTATAAATTATAATTTTAAAAAAAATGTGGGCTTGAGCCCCCCCTAAATATTTTTCCTATTTGCGCCACTGCGTGCGCGAATTGCCAATTTTTAATTATTAAGTTGTTTTTCCAAAATTATTGTCATTGGGCGCGAATCGTCCTCTCTATAATTTTTTTGCTGTGTCGTGGACGCGAATCGTCCTTTTTTATAATATTTTTACTGTTTCATTGGGCGTGAATCGCCACTCATATAATATCATTATTATTGCGTAGATATTGTACTATCGTACTCGGCTGTGTACACCGTCGTACTACATTGTGTCCGGACGTGCTAACTGTTATTTTACATACCTTACAATATTATTTGAATTGTGAACTGTGAAGTGTATTTAAAAATTGTATTATTGTTTATTATTGTATTGTTCATTATTATAGCTATATAGGACCAGCTGGCCAGTCTGCGCTCCACAACTCCGTGAGTTTTTGTACGTATTATTATATTATTTGTCTGACTAAAAGCTGTCTGTGTATTTATTATTATTATCATATTTATAGTGTGGTTTTGCTGTGCATTTAATATTATCATCAATTTATCGCCCTTTGCCAGTAATATAGCAATACTACTTATCAGTTATTAAGAACCGTGTTATTATTTTTTTTATTATTAGTTTAATATAAGTACACCCACATACACATACACACCTACTCACCACACACTACCTAACACTCAGACTATTTGCTCGGCGATCCCGTCCACTATTCTTGAGTTGCTATACACATATTATACACGCAATAATATATAGGTTGGTCGGTGTGTGATTACTGCGCGCGACGTAACGGCGACCGGGTGCACGGGCTATTATTGTCCCATATCTGGGTAAATGCATTGACAAGTTAGTAAATGTTTTTAGTTAATTACCCTTTTTTTATTTTAAAAAGGACTTAATAGTAATTTGATAATATAATAATATAATAATACCTTATGTATACTGCTTAAATGTTATGAATCTATTTCTTATAGTTTTTGTTCTATGGCATATTTAGGTCATTAATGTCAGTAGGCAGTATTCAAAAAATTAATGGCTGGAGCATTTTAACTGATTCATGCGAAAATCAGTCTGTAATAGGTAAAATGCAACCAAGTAACTTTCATCATGATTGATTAATGATTTTACATTAATTTATCTTCTCTAAGTTACAAGTAACATGAATTTGTATCAAAATCAAATTATGTGTATGCCATCTACTTCAGCATATATTCAAACAATAATTTAAACTGAACCATTGATTTATGGTATGTCTTAATAATTATCTCACAATTATTGATTAAAAACATATTCACATGAATTTTCAATTTTGTATTAGAAACGCCTAAACATTAGCGATAAATAAAGTGTTTTGATGGAGATATCAAAACTCCGGATCAATTAACTCCAAGAAAATCAAAATGTCACTTTAAAAAATCTAAGCATCAAATATTGGTTCAACAAAAACTATGACCATGAAACGTGTCGGGATAGTAAGCGCATCAATAATTATAGTGCACGAATGATGCATTTAAAATGTTATTGCATATTATAAAATCCTTGTCCAAATTTGCAACAACAACTACAAGGACACCTGTTTCCATCCAGAAGACTACGATTCGACGCAAACAATATATAAAGAAGTCCAAAGACTAGCAACGGCAGATGTACCAAAGCTATCAACACCTGAGCACTTTCATGACACTCAGTCACTTATTTTATTTGTTACATGTATTTCATTTATACGTAGAGATGTGAGTGGTATAAAACTGTATTATACAAGGTATTATACACACGGTATAAAATTATTTTATACAGACGGTATAAAAAAAAAAAACTAAGGCGTTATTTTTAGTTATTAGCACACTTCGGCAATACATATACTAAAGTTATTACTTATTACCACAATTAAAGATATTAAGATATAAAATTAGTAGGTCTAAAATGGGGCTTCTGGAACCTATCCCGCTGACCCGCCGCCGCCGCCGTACCCGCCACCACAGCCACATCCCACCATCGCACCCGTCCCCGCCACTGCCGTCGGATACGTAACCGTGTAACCCCGCTACCCCCACATCCATCGCCAGCCGCCGTGGTTATCATGTTATCATATTATTGTACATACGCCAGGTTACCGTACACGTACTATATTACCGTTCACACATATTAATGTATATATTATATTCAACAGTTATCATACGAAATAAGTATTATTGTACACTTTATTTCTAACAGCTAGTTTATATAAAAAAGATGATAAACTCATTTTTCTCACATATTATATAAATATAATTATATAAAATAATAATTATTATTATTATAATAATATCATTGGAGTTAGGTTCTTTAGAATGTTTGAAGCCAATATAATTAATATAATAATGAACCCATAACAGCTGTACATATTTTAATATATATTTCACGTAATATAACATTAAACCATTGATAAAAAAAAAAAAAAAAGAACTTAAGTTTTACTTTTGGCAAGGAATTTAATGCATGAAATAATTCAAATATAGTTTAACTAATAAACTTGCATTCTACTTATTTAGAGGCCATACACAAAAT
>NW_026083241.1:0-57795 GCF_020184175.1 Aphis gossypii
GATTATCGTCTACTTCCCGACGTGAGTGACAGTGTCAGTGTGTTCACCGGACATGAGACGAGTACAGTTGCGGACGATTGGGTCACTTCTGTTGAAGGGTTGGTAAGCGTCAATGCCTGGCCTGAACGTTATTGTCTGCAGTATATGCGTTCAAAAATGTCCGGAGCCGCCCGGAACTGGTTCATTAGCGAACAATTCAATGACTGGAATATAGCGTTACAAAGGTTCAGGTCTACATTCGTCACCGAGTCGCGCCTGACTGATAAATGGCATGATTTGGATAACCGCATACAGAATAAAGATGAACCAACCGTAGATTATTTTTATTCAAAACTCGCTTTATGCAAAGCGCTGTCCTTACCGTTTCCAGAAGTGCGCGACCACTTGTTGGAAGGGTTGCGATCGCAAGAACAATCAGATTGGGTGGCGTCGAGAACACATACTAATGTGTCAGAATTGTTGGCCGATTTTCGTGATTGGGAGAGACGAAGAGATCGACGCCGTCTACATTTCCCTAGCGCCCCGCAACAGCCGAGTACGCGTACGAACGTACGTCCAACCCCAACCGTTCAATATACACCTGCTACCACGACGAAGGTGAGTGATTCTAAGTCGTCTACAATCGAATCACCGGCACCTGTCTCAAATCCGAAGCTAACAATACCACCGGGTACTGTTATTCAATGTTATAATTGTCGCGGACAGGGACACATTTCCCGCGATTGTCCCAAGCCGCAACGGCCGATGAAGTGTACCAATTGTGCCTCCAGTGAACATCGTCGTGCTCATTGCCCGCTTCCACCTTCTCGGGTCAATCTAGCTATGCGCGTGGATGAGTTAGCTTTTACAACGAGTAGAAATCCGTTTTCGAAACCCGTATTGATCAATGACCGTCAGTTTACTGGGTTGATTGACACCGGTTGTTCGTCAGTATTGGTTCGCGAGTCAGCCGCGCGCGCGTGTGGTCTGAAAATACTGTCGCGTTCTACTCCGCTGTACACTGTTGGTGATGTACAACTTCCGCGTGTGAGTACAGTAGGCGAGACCTCGGCTGACGTTACAGTTGACGGTGTTGTCGCGTCTGACCATTCTATCTTGGTGGTCGCGGATCGCGCGATTCCGGTTATTAGGTGGGGTAATTGGGCGTACGTGGCTCGAGCTACCTCATATTGGTTACTATAATCGTGGCGACGAGTTGGTAATCGAATCCAACAGTGTGATAGATGTTGATGTTCTCAGCGTAACAACTAATAAACCGTATACGGTGTGCTTGTCTGGGGATGACGCAAACGATCTGGTCAAGGAATCCATAGAGTTGGGTGACATTACAGTAGCAACGGATGCCACGGAGATTCAACGAAATGACCTGCTTAAATTGCTCAACGACTACCGGGCGGCGTTTGCCAAAAACATATTTGAGCTAGGTTGTACCAATGTCGTGCAAATGGACATCATAGAAAAATCTGGCAGCACGCCTGTCTGTGCGAAGCCCTATCGAACCTCGCCGTCGGACCTTCTGATTATAGCGGATATAATTCGTAAGTGGAGTAAAGCTGGTCTGGTCACCGATTCCACCTCGCCGTATGCGAGTCCGGTCCTCTTAGTTAACAAGTCCAATAACGAGAAACGTCTGTGTGTGGATTATCGCCGCCTGAATGACCAAACTGACACACCACCATACCCGATACCGGACATTGACTCCCAATTGACAAGTTTGGCAGATGCGAACATGTTTACTACACTCGATTTGTCTCATGGTTTTCTGCAAATACCGTTAACACCTGAATCGAAAGACAAGACCGCTTTTATAACGGAAGATACGATAGCCAAGTTCGAGCGTATGCCCTTCGGGCTAAAAGGCGCTCCGGGTACTTTCCAGAAATTGATGTCGGTAATTTTCAAAGATCTGAAGCTAGCAGGTATTGTTAACACATACCTAGACGATATAATCATACCATCGCGGGATTGGGCTCATATGATGGAAGGTTTGGAGCAAGTGTTGATGGTGTTAACGAAAGCGAACCTCACGTTAAAGCCTTCCAAGTGCGTTTTTGGCGCCCGTGAGTTAGATTACCTAGGTTTCCGAATATCTAAACAGGTAATAAAACCAGGACGTAAGGTGGAGGCAATCGCCACTTTCCCGCCACCCTGTGACGTTCACGAATTACGACGCTTTCTAGGTCTAGCCGGCTATTTCCGGCGATTCATTGTGAATTATGCTGAGCTAGCCGATCCGTTGACTCGACTAACAGCAAAAGATGTGCCGTATAAATGGTGTACTGAACAGACGACAGCATTCGAAGAATTGAAACGGCGTCTGTGTGCCGATCCAGTTGTACAAATGTATGATCCTAAATCCCCTGTCACCGAGTTACACACGGATGCAAGTAGTCATGCACTGTCAGGCATACTGCTACAAGGACCAACGTCGACAGATCTACATATGGTCTATGCTGTCAGTAAGAAAACAACCATTCCAGAATCCAAATACCATTCCAGCCGACTTGAGTTGCTCGCCATGATTTGGTCTCTCAACCGCCTACGCTCCTACTTACTAGGTATTAGTTTCACAATTAGGACGGATTGCCAAGCGCTAGTATATTTGAATCTCCACAAAACTACTAAGCCACAAATTGCGCGTTGGTATGAAGTTCTACAGGAGTTTGATTTTGTAATAAAGTATCGTCCGAGCACACGAATGGGGCATGTAGATGCACTAAGTCGGGTTGTTCTTGTTGAGGACGAACCTAGTTCTGTTGACGTGGAAATTTCTGAAAGGATCGACGTATTCACTGCAATGACCAAACAAGAAGCAGTACGTATAATGCAAGCCACCGACCCGCACGTGAGGAGCTTGATCGAGACACAAAAAGATAATCCCAGACGTTCCAACAGCCTGAGTGAGTATGAAGTAATAGACGGTATTTTGTATAAGCAGTACAACGGGCGATCGTTGTTAGTGGTTCCGAAATGTATGAGGAAAGGTGTAGTGATAGAAGCTCACGATTATGGTGGTCACTTTTCGGTGGATCGTACTGTTGCACGTATTGTCGCTGACTACTGGTTCGCCGGTATGAGGCGTTATGTGAAACATCATATTTCAATGTGTGTTGATTGTCTAGTTCACAAGAAACCAGCTGGCCGTAGACCAGGCGAGCTGCATCCAATACCGCCGGGTGTACGTCCATTCCAGGTCATACACATTGACCACCTGGGCCCGTTTGAGATCACTCCGTCAAAGAATCAGTACTTATTGGTGGTCATCGACAACTTAACAAAGTATGTGCAACTTTATCCATGCAGGTCAACCAATACTGCTGCTGTTCTGCGCAGTATGGAGAAGTTTTGTGCAGAACGAGGAATACCTGACCGTATCATATCTGATCATGGTACATGTTTTACTGCACATGCATTTGAGGCCTTTTGTCAGAAGAATGGTATACGTCACACACTTAATTCAACCCGTCACCCCCAAGCGAACGGGCAGGTAGAGCGAACAAATCGAACAATTATACCGTTATTAAGTGTTTCAGCAAAGAATCATAGCGACTGGGATTCACATCTAAGACATATCGAAAATATGCTAAACACTGCGCCGAATAAATCAACTACCAAAACGCCGTTCGAGACCCTACATGGATACCTACCACGATTCAAAAACAACGTATTCTCATCCGTGAGTCTGACGAAGAATGATTGGCAAGACCCTAAAGTGTTACAGTCACAGGTGAGACGTGAAATTGTTGAAGCACAGGAGAAAATGAAATTGAAGTTTGACCAAAAACGTTGCCTTGGAGTAAAATATGAAGTAGGCGAAGTGGTGCTGATGCAGAAACAACCAGATCCATACATATCGTCCAAGTTACAACGCAAGTATCGGAATAGACCCTTACAAATAATTGAAGTATTGCCAAGTGACACTTACAGAGTGGCTGAGTTGTCAGGCCAGGGTCGGATGATATATGCAACCACTGCCCATGTATCACAGTTGAAATCATGGAAGTTGTTGGATGCAGACCAGGACGGAGATGAAGACCAGGACGGAGAGACAGACCAGGACGGAGAGGTAGACCAAGACGGAGAGGCAGACCAGGACGGGGATGCAGATAATGAAGAGGCCTGTCAGTCAGTTCACTCTCACGACACTAACAAAGCAGTATCAATTCAAACTGTGTTCCAACCAGCTAAAGAGGTAGACCACGGAATCATTCCCCGTTCAAGACTTCGTAAACCACCCAATTACCTTAGGGATTACTATTGTTAAACACCCTATCCACTTAACTTAAGTTAGGGCCGTGTATAAAAAAAATGTTTTTTTTTTCTTTTTTTGGTTTGGTTTTGTTATGTTCCTAATACATAAGTGATACTCTGATCACAGTCATCTATTTAATTTCTCAAGACTGAGTTTTTTTAATTATTTATGCTTATAATTTTCGGTCAGACAGGAGACTAAATTCAAAATAAGTCATATTATACAGTTGAGTTCCTATCGAATAATTCAATAAATATTAAGTTTTTTTTTGCTCTGAACTATATGTCTTATGGTACTACACAAGACAAAGTAGTTGTTAAATATTATCAAATATTTGTTCTTTGAAGGAGGAAATATTATTATTAAGTCTAAGAGCCTATAAAAAAATATATATATTTTTGTTTTTTTTTCCCTTATAAACTATATATTATAACTAATTTGTTAAATGTAGTACGTTTCATAAATTGTTTGTCTACTGTTCAGAGCAGAATGGTTTGTTCAGTATTTTGTTATTTTAATTATGTTAAATTTATGTATAAATTGTTCGTAAAATTTTGTTATACTAATGACGGGTTATTATTATTATATTCCTATTATGTTTTTTTTGAATTTACTTGAAATTGTAAGATTGCAGGGAGTATGGCCCGAGGGCGGTCCATAAGTCAGGACGGTCGAATGTTAGCAACTTGGCTACACTGTCTTCGCCGTTCTGGTGGGATCTGCCCGATGACCTACCCTCAGTCATGTTACCGTCGTTGCAACCGACGTTTGTGTTGTTCGGTAATGACCCGCCGTTTCTTTTTTACATTTATATCAATAAACGTTTCACTAACTGTTAGTTGCTTTGTTTAATCATTATTTTTAACCACCCAACATATTGTTACTTAATAGTACCTATACCTATTTGTTTATGTATGTGTGTGTATGATATTAATATATTATTATTAAATAATAGAATGAAAGTAGTATGCTATCAACACTATCATCTTCTTTAAAACCGGTAAAAATGCAGAATAAAAAAAGAAAAAATGATACTGAACCAAAAGTTAAAATGACTAAGGCTGGAAAGGTAATAATTTGTATTGTATTATTTTTTAAATATTACACACACACACACACACACACACACACCACACACACAACACACACACACACACACCACACATTTCATTTTAAATATAAATATTTATGAATGTATAGCAGCGAACAGAATCAATAGAGACGTACAAGGATGCCTTAGCTAGTGTAATTTCGAAAGGAAATATTGAAGATAACGTTTCTAACTCAATAACATTGACGGAAGGAAATTACACGTATACGATTCGGTGTCCAGTAGCGCCAAAATGCGATGACTACTACGTCATTCAACATTATAAAACTAGTGTTATAAAGGACATTCCGTCACTTGAAAGGTAAAAACCATAATAAAAAAAACCAATGATTAAATCATGAACTATAGTTAAACAACAGCGATACAATCATTTATTGATCACCAGATTATTTTTTAATTTGACCGTTACCTATTATTATTCAACACAAATAAATTATTAAATTCTAATTAAAATAATAAGATTGAGGATTTTATCGTTGATATTTAACTATAACATGATTAAATAATAAAACATATTACGAATATTATTAAATAATGATTTTTTATAATAGATGGAAACATTCTGAAGCTAGTGTAAAGTTGTACACTAGCAATACCTTTCCTGCTGACAACGAAATATCAATAAAATAAATGAACTAATTCGCACAATTTTAAATCGATGTTCATCGGATCCGAAACGGAAGATTGTGAAAAACAGTAAAAATAAAAAAATGCAAATATATTATTTTGTAAAAATTTTTTATTGGTAGTACCTATAAATTATGATATTTAATAAAATTATTAAAATTGATAAAATTAATTAATCTTATTCTTTTACTATAATATTGAAATCAATTCTTAGAGTAATTATAACAATTATAATGGTATAAAGTTCAATACAAATTTTATTTTAAATCGACATTATATCATATAATATCATATCTGATAGTGAATTATTGTGGAATTGAAGTATTTCATATATAAAACAAGAATCATCGTTCTGTATACAACACATGCTCAGACATTGATGTCTGCTCTAATTAATGAATATACGGTATCAAAAGTTGACTGATATGAAACCAACTTTTTCTGCTTTTCTACAATATGTGAATCGATACATTGTTGTAATTGTTTTAAACGATGTAAATCAGTATATGATAAGGTAATAAAATGATCATTAACATGCAATTTAATAGTTAACTGATTTAAATTGACTGAATAATATATGTTATCAGTTATTTTCACAAGTTTACAATTAGTATGTAGATTATTAGTTATTGAACTATAATTGCTATCACACATTAGTGTACACCACTGAAGTAAATCGAAGGTTAACAATTTTTTAGTAACATTACATTCTAGTATTACAATAACAGAAATCGTTTTATTAACCAAAAATCCAACCGTTACACTTTTCTTGTTAAAAGGTCTAATACTGAATATTGATTTTGCGACAACAATTGATGGATTCATATTGTATGACGACGTGATCTTTTTGATATAGACGATTTCTGATGATAATTTTTAAAAACGAATAGAAATAAATGTAATAACTGAAATAAACGTAAAACACAGATGTTATTTACACATATATGATCGTTACAACACATATTTAAACTAAGTGTATTACTTGTACATGTATGGTTATATACTAAACTGATCACATTAAAAAAAATTGAAGTGAACGTGAAATCAAATCAAATAACGTGTGGAAGGGGAATTACTTACCGATCTGTCGAACCCGAAACTGCAATTTTTTTAAATCTAATATATTTAATTATAATTAGACGCGTTATCTACTTGACAACAAGTTCACGAGGTAAAATCAAATATTAACACATTTAAGTTGATTAATTCAATATTTATTTTGAAATACAAATAAATTATAAAAGTAATAAGAAGCATCAAAGTAAACTAACAAGTAATATCATTTGATTTAGACTTACAATCACAAACATGGCTAGCTTTTACATATTCGTTTTTACATTTCTATAAATTCATTTCCTTTACATAGTAATACAAATATACATTTAGGATTCCATTTTGCGTGTTCGACCCATGGTATATCATCGTTTGACCATTTTTGTAAGACAAGTCCACAGAAAAAACATTCAACTATATCACCTACACCGGTATATTTTAAACCAGATTCAGCTAACGAATATTTATTTTGACATGAAGTAGATGGATATGAGTTATATGTTTTTAATCTTGACATAAATGTGGTATAATCTGAATGTACTGGATATGAATTATTTCTTACTAAATAAACTAAAGATGGAAAATCGTTGGAAAATTTCTGTAAATTCATGGTTACAATAAAGCTTAAGATAAATACTTTAAAAAAACAAATCAATAAGCTAATTTACCAGAGAAATAATAAAAAAAATATAACAAGACTTAATTAAGATGTATATCAAGATAAATACTTAAAAAAAACAAATCAATAAGCTAATTTACCAGAGAAATAATAAAAAAATATAACAAGACTTAATTAAGATGTATATCAAGATAAATACTTAAAAAAACAAATCAATAAGCTAATTTATCAGAGAAATAATAAAAAAATATAACACGACTTAATTGTTCAACCGCTAGTAACAAACTAAATGTTTTAAATTAAACACGAATAGAAATAAATGTAATAACTGAAATAAACGTGAAACACAGATGCTATTTACACAGATATGATCGTTTCAACGCATATTTATAAACTAAGTATATTACTTGTGCATGTATAGTTATATACTAAACTGATTATATTAAAAAAATTGAAAAGCATGTGAAATCAAATCAAATAACGTGGAAGGGAGAATTACTTACCTAGGTTTTTTTCAGAAAAACCATGGGGCGTCTGACTCCATTTTACAGCGGGAATTTCTTACACTGCAAGGGGACAATACCTCCTCAAACTTTTTTCATCTCCGCTGAAAAATGGAGCCAGACGCCCCATATTTATACTAAGAAATGGTTAGAAAAACCATGGGGCGTCTGGCTCCATTTTACAGCGGGAATTTCTTACACTGCAAGGGGACCATACCCCCTCAAACTTTTTTCATCTCCGCTGAAAAATGGAGCCAGACGCCCCATATTTATACTACTGACCTATGAATCCAGTTTTTCTTTTTGAATTGATTACTAGTGTACCATCTTCAAATTTTAATTGAGCAACATATATTTTAAATTTTTCATAAAATGCTTCATATCTTTTGAGATTACCTTCAGTAATTGCTCCATTAAAAGGTGTATTTGATAATTTTTTACGAGCATTAAGAATATCAAATGCATTGTTAAACATTAAACAAAACTCAGCAGTTGCATTGCATCCATCAAATGACGAATCCTTTGTTTTGGTAAAAAGCGGAGCATCTGAAACACAAGTACTTAGTACTTGAGCAGCTAAACGTACATTCATTTTATGATTTCCATATTAAATATGTTTAGAAGTTACCTAATTTTGTACCAGCCCTAAGACCTTCTTCTTTTTCTTTTTCATATAATTTTGATATATACTGATACTCCCATTTGATCATTTCGTTTTTACCATTTATAATAATATTTTTGTCGCCCAAAGTATTTCGAATGAGTTTAATCATATGCGCTGGATCATAGAAAGCAAATACTTTTTCTTTTGTGATAGGGTTCAAAAAAAAAGGTTTTGAATTTGCTAGTTCAAAACAAGCTCCTAATGAAGTGCACATAGATGTGTTTACATATGTTCCATCAAATGTTACTGAACTTATATTCGCTCCAGTTTCCGAAATCAGTTCTATGGCCTTTGTTAAAAGATTTCCTCGTTCTGCTCCTGTCATTCCATCAGGCATCAATCAAGAAGTATACTATGGGTAATTTCCAGTAGTCATTCAGGCCAACCACTAGATAAACAAGTGCATTTCTAGCAAGTGGAAGATCATCTACATCATCTGTATGTTTTCCAGTACCCAAATCAATGTAGGTATCCAAAAACGTTATTTTGGGTGTCTACTTCTATATGCTTCTTGATGCACATCTCATCTACAGTAAGGTTGCAATAAACAGGACCAGCATCGCATTTATCTTTTAACACAACAAATACTTCATGTGTAAATCCTGGTTTACCATTGACAACTGTATACCATTTACGCAACGTTCGAGGATGAGGTAACATGTTTTTAAATATTTTTCGTACGTATGTGTACGCTCGTGGTGAATAGTATTGAAGGGTTACTGCAAATTTTCTGAACTCTGGGCAAAACTTTCTTTTCTTGCCATTTAAAATATCTTTAACAATATTTTCTAATACATCTGACCACAAGGCCTAAAATATATAATAGAATATAAATATTTTAACAGTTATTACCAATATTTATTTAAATATTATCTAATTTGTAAGTAATTCAGATATTTAAAAAAAAAATTAATAATAAATGCTGTAATATTAATTAACAACTATAGTAATAACTAATAGGTATAGGAATTAACTATTGATAAAATAAAGACTTGTTTGTCGACATATATTTTATTTATTTTAACTATACAAGTAAAAAATGTTTTAAGCTTGCCTGTGCGGTCACACTTACATCAGACAAGTGTAGACATTGTTGCGTGCCAGTATCAGATTTGAATCCAAATGTTTAATTTGAATGAAAGTTAAACTTAATAACGAAATATGTCTTTATTGCATATAAATAAAATACATGTAACAAACAAAATAAGTGGCTGAGTGTCGTGAAAGTCCTCAGTTGTTGATAGCTTTGGTACATCTGCCGTTGCTGGTCTTCGGGCTCCCTTATATATTGTGGTGCGTCTCTTGTCTACGTCGAGTTGCCGCCTTCTGGGTGAAAAACAGGTGTCCTTGTAGTTGTTGTTGCAATTCGGACATGAATTGAGAATGTGCAATAACATCTCAAATGCATCATTAGTGCACTGTAATTATTGGTGCGCTTACTATCCCGACACGTGTCATGGTCATAGTAGCATCCGCATTACCCTCGACAAGAGGCATGGTCATACTAACTTAGCCTTGATATTTCGTAGATATCTTATAGATATATCGTAGCCCATAACACCTCCCCACAAAAAAAAAGGTTTATGTCTGCAAGACAGAACTCTTTACAATTTTTTCTTTAATACACTCAGTTACACTTACAATTTCAGTTTTACATTGGTAACTTAATAATAATGTTAGTTATATCAAATTTAAATCAATTAAGAATATAATATAAAGTATGTTAGTATAGTATATATTATTAATATATATATATTTTTTAGATTCTGAACGGAGTGATGAATGTATTGATTTTACAATGATGTGTGTTTTTTTTGTGTTTGTCGACAACATTTGGAGCAGTAAAAATGCTTCGAGTTTTGACTTCAGCCATTCTTTGAAAAGGAAATTGAATCTAGTTGGTACTTTGGGGGGCCAAAGTTAAAAATTTACAATATTTTTTAAATGAATCGTTAAAAACCCTAAAAAAATGAGGGTAAAACGGGATTTTTTACGCAAAACCAGTTTTCGTCAAAATCGAATTTTTATTTTCCAATAACTCAAAAACAAATCGATTTAAATATTTGAATTTTTCATCAAATGTTTATATTAGCGTTCTCCATACACAGTTAAATTTTCAAAGAATTTTGACTTTTTTTGAACTATTTATAGACAATTGAAAAATTCAATTTTACTAAGTATTTTTTTTTTTAAATAACGATAAAAATTTTTTGGCTGACCAGAAAATCTTGAAAAATTAATACAAGGTTTCTTATAAGTTGTTCTTGAAGTGATAAAAAAAAATCCAAAATTGTTAGTCACAATTTTTTTTTATAATTGCTTAAAGTTCGAATTTATGTCAAAATTGCCAAAGTTTGCAAGTAATTTTGTGGTTGGAAAATCGTAAATATAAATTTTTCTTCAATTATCTGTAAAAAAAACTACCGGATTCAGACAAAACATTTTTATGAGTGTTTGAAATTTAAATTTTTACAAAACCGCGTTAAATAACGGTTTAGCCTCAAACGATTTTTGATATTTGTTATCATTCAAATAGTATAAGTCGTAAATACTTAAAAAATTTACCAGTTATTTAGATTGTCATTTTCTTTTTTTGATTTGATTTTCAAAATATTTTGATTTTTTTTGAGATATTTATAGACATGAAATTTTCAATTTTCCTAAGAATTTTTTTTTGAATTGTCGATAAAATTTTTTTGGCGAGGTCAAAATATTTGAAAAATTAATACAAAGTTCCTCATAAGTTATTCTTATAGCCGTAAAAAAAAATTATAAGAATACATAGGCTCAATTTTTTTTATTAGCATTTGAAGTTCAAATTTTGACAAAAACTCGTCAAAATCATGAATATTTGCAAATTATTTTGTAGTTCAAAATTCATAAAATTGTTTATATTTATATCTAACGTTAAATATTTAGACTGACAAATCATCTCTGTTCAGAATCGTTTTTCGTATACAATGATACCTATCATTGCATTCAAATTACTCTAGTCCGATGTCCACCCCACCCCCTAATGTACAGCAGAGCGGTACCCACTAAATCTTCCCCTTGATTAATACAATTAAAATAATAAAATAAATTCGTGAATAATTAATTAATATTACACACGAATGTTACGTTCTATCCACATACCAAATTAAATAACTGAATAACTGAATCTAC
The DNA here is from genome assembly GCF_020184175.1 of Aphis gossypii. Lineage (NCBI taxonomy): Eukaryota > Metazoa > Arthropoda > Insecta > Hemiptera > Aphididae > Aphis > Aphis gossypii. The sequence continues at coordinate 11,995 of NW_026083241.1, forward strand.
ACATAGGTATAAAATTAATATTAATATTTTAAAATGCTTTATTAAGTTTTCATATCGTTGTTTTTTTTTATGATAATATGATTAAATATATTATATTTGGTATATTATTCTACATCCATTCTCATAGATCATGAAATTGTTTTAGTATAGTTACTTTCTCTTCTTCCGTATACTCTACGTTTTTGCAGTTTAAATTTGTGCTAACTATAATTTTGATTTTAGTCTTACGAAATATGTATCGTAACATTGACCTTATTTTTTTACATTCTAACTCGTCGTTCATACCTAGTTTATTCATTACTATTTATTTAATTCTTTTTTTAATTCACAAACCTTTCTTAAATGTATTAATTAATACTATAATCTTATATTTAATTAATCATTTGCTTTGTCATTATAACACTGTTTTACATTATTTTTATGTATGGTAATGCCTCGTCGGCCACGTTGTATAACTATATTTTCATCTCCTATTACTTCAATTACTTCATATGGTCCTAACTATAGTGAATTAAGTTTGTTTTTATGTGCGTTATCTTTTAAAAGTACTAAATCTTTCACGTGTATATTTACAGGATTCTCATTTTTGTCATATCGGTCCTTACTTTTTACTTTGTGTTCAATTAACTTCTCTCTTGCTAATTTATGCGACACTTGCATACTTTGTTTCAAATCATATAAATAATCATCATAATTATATTGCGGCTCTGGTTCGGATTTTAATTTAATCGGTATTTCTAACGTACGCCCATACACTAACGCGTATCGTTGAAAATTAGTTGATGTATGTACCGTTGAATTATATACAAAAAATGCATATGGTAACTAATGATCCCAATTATTTAATTCTTATCCACATAATGTCTTAAGTACTCGGCCAAAGTTCTATGTGATCTTTCGAAACCTCCATTTATTTGTGGTCTAAAAGGACTAGTATTAACTTTATTTATTTTTAACAATTTGCAAACTTCCGTAAATGTTTTGCTAAGGAAATCCGTTCCCTGATCTGTCAATTTCGTTCCCGGTATCCCATGTACACACACGAAATGTATAACAAAGCTTCCGCGACCGTGTTTGCCTGATGATTAGGTATTGGTACTCCTAGCGTGTATTTAGATAAGTCATCTTGCATTGTTAAAATATAATTATTACTAGACAAGGTTGTTGGTAATGGACCTACGATATCTAAAAATATTTTTTCAAATGGTTTTGTACTTGTTGATGTAATAGCCATTGGTTGCTTTACATGCCGATTTGAAATTTTATTTACTTGACACGATGTACAATTTCTTACGTACTTTTTAACATCATCTTTCATACCCAGGGCCGTAGCTAGGCGCTGGCAAGAAGGCATTTGCCAGGGGCGCAATTATTCAAAAGGCGCAATTTCATCGAGTGGCATTCCCAATTCAAATATAATAATTTACAAAAAAAAAAAAAAAATATTAAAAAAAAAAATGTCGTTTAAAAAAATGAATTAATAACATAACACATTAATTGAATTTCAGTTTTTTGTAAATTAAACTACGAGTGTTCAGAATAAGTCTCTAAAATATTAACTATATTATATTGAATCATTCAATGTTATTGTCGTCGACACCGGCACGAAAACTTAGATTATTTGACAATAGTGGTGACGGCCAACTGGTAATTATTTTTAGCGCAAAAATATTACCTTTTCTCGGAAACCGACACCGCGCTGATAACAACGGTCGACGTCTCGACGATTAACAAATAATAATTTGATAGTTATTGCCTATTGGTATTTACTATTTCATTTAACGTTACGTCGTGACTCAAGTAACTCCTATTAGGTAACATTATTAATTATTATAAATTCACTGAATTCACACTTTAACCCTTTTAAAGACAACTGAGTATGTAAGTACATGCATTTTCTTCGTACACTATTATTTAGTCGGTATCTATTATGTTTTAATTTTTATTTATGGTAGGTAATATAATATTATAATAATAGCCATTATGTAGGCATGTTAATCGACGGGAGATTGTATTTTGCGTCAATTTTATTAGGTACTTATAATTTGCGCCACCAATAGGCAATAAGTACATTTTAGTACGTTTTTAATTTGTGCCAAAATATACAAATATATTATATAACTTGTATTTTGTGTTAGGTACAACTAAAAATTAATTTTGGTAGGTAATTTACGCCACGACAGAAAACGAAATGAAATATACTATAATTACATATATTATATAATTAATAAATTATTTGTTAGAATTTACCAGCTATTAAATTTACTAATATCGCATCAGGTTATTGGTTAAATGGACATGTTTAAAAATACAATATGTTAATCTGTAAAAAAAAAATGCAGCAACTCGCACAGCGGACCTCGGTGTCATGTAGATACGAATTGTCCCGATAAGTTTATCGATAAAAACAATCTATATAATATATATTTTTATAAATTTTTTATGTATATATTTTAGTTAAACATTAGTTTGATACTTGATATCAATAAGTTAATGGTTTTTCTTTTACCAAAATTGCATTTTTAATTAAGTTCTTATAATTTTAATAGAAAAATGTGTTATTAGGTCAAACAAAAATGTCCCATCTAAAAAGCCATCTGGATCATGGTTTGATAAACAGAGGAAAAAAAAACAAAAGAAAATGAGTGTTTATCATCCAGATTAGCAGTTTGGCTTAACAATACTAATAGTATAGATCTAAGTACAAATGCACTCGAAGAATCTTTACCCTTATTAGGTATTGACGAAAAAAAGGAGGAGAATAGAAAAGAAACTGACACCCAAAATGAAATACAATCTAATGAATCTCCTTTAATAAATATAAACAAACAATTAGAACTAGTAGTAACTAGTGAAAGAGAGGAAAGTTCGAATGAACAACATGAAATAATTATTAAGCATCCAGTATATGATGAAGGTAGTGAATTTCCAGTAACAACCATAGATTTAAGTGATCCAGGTTGTTGGCCAAATCTATCGGATAAATTAAGATTAATAATTGTTGAAAAAAAACTCTTCCATAGAGATAGAAATTATAATTTTCCATTAAATGATGAACGTAGGAGTTTCGAGGGAAAATGGTTTTATAAAATTATTAAAAACGGTGAAAAGATTCGGAGGCAATGGCTTATATATAGCATTTCAAAAGATGCTATTTATTGTTTTCCTTGTTTACTTTTTTCAAATAAAAACAAGATTAGGTCATCTTCATTTTCCCTAACAGCACTGTAAGTCTTTGGATTTTCCAGTTTGATTCCGGTTCCGGAATTCCTGTAGGAATTCCTCGGGAAATCTGAAGGACATCCTATACTACTTTATATCAATTTTAGAATTTCCCGTTTGATTCCGTTTCTGGAATTCCAGTAGGAATTCCTCGGGAAATTTGAAGGACTTCCTATAATACTTTATACAAATTTTAGAATTTCCCGTTTAATTCCGTTTCTGGAATTCCAGTAGGAATTCCTCGGGAAATTTGGAGGACTTCCTATAATACTTTATACAAATTTTAGAATTTCCCGTTTAATTCCGTTTCTGGAATTCCAGTAGGAATTCATCGAGAAATTTGAAGGACTTCCTATAATACTTTATACAAATTTTAGAATTTCCCGTTTGATTCCGTTTCTGGAATTCCAGTAGGAATTTCTCGGGAAATTTGAATGACTTCTTATACTCCTTTATACAAATTTTAGAATTTCCCGTTTAATTCCGTTTCTGGAATTCCAGTAGGAATTCATCGAGAAATTTGAAGGACTTCCTATAATACTTTATACAAATTTTAGAATTTCCCGTTTGATTCCGTTTCTGGAATTCCAGTAGGAATTTCTCGGGAAATTTGAATGACTTCCTATACTCCTTTATACAAATTTTAGAATTTCCCGTTTAATTCCGTTTCTGGAATTCCAGTAGGAATTCATCGAGAAATTTGAAGGACTTCCTATAATACTTTATACAAATTTTAGAATTTCCCGTTTGATTCCGTTTCTGGAATTCCAGTAGGAATTTCTCGGGAAATTTGAATGACTTCCTATACTCCTTTATACAAATTTTAAAATTTCCCGTTTGATTTCGGTTTCGGAATTTCTGTAGAAACCTGGAAAATCTAGAAAATCCGGCACTATGTATCTATTATTATTGTATTGTTTAAGTAAAGAGGTATGATATATTAATTTACACTTTACAGTATATTATTAATAATTCAAATTTTTAAATTTCATATTTTTGAGTATCGAAAAATGTTTAGATTAATTTAGAGTAAGTATATTTTTAATTAATATAATACGTTTTTAAGACGTCATATTGATTATTTTAATATTATATTATTATCTATAATAAATGTTCGCGTATCAACAATCGTTGATGCGGGCCGACCACATATATTAATTTATAGTACACACTAGTACACTACACATTACCGTACTGCAGTAGACACTAGACACGTACAAATTCGGAGGAGATGAATAAACGCGTTGGACGGTATCTTTTATCTATGGTCTTCTTTGTCGCTGGCTGTAATATCGCCGTTTATGCACCAATATCCTATATTTGAGCTATATATAGCCTATAATATTTAAAAACTTGAATGGCTCGTGTTACAAAACACACAAACACCGCTATCCATGCCTTAATTCCCACCACCCGGCGAACACCACTACGAATTATTAATGGTCCGGCGAAATCGACCCCAGTAACAGCAAATGGGTATGTGCCTTGCACCCTTTGCTTCGGCAGAGGAGCCATAATTGGCTCTGTGAACCGTGGTCTTGAGCGCACGCATCTTACACATTTTAATACGATAGAACGAGCAACCGCTCGCCCTCGTAACGGCCAATACTGTCTCCGTACTTCAGCTAACAACGCTTGAGGACCGCAATGTAACTGTTCCGCATGCTTTTGCCTAAAGATTAGCTGCGTGACCTTGTGCTCAGCTGGTAACACTATCGGATGCTTGTACGTCTCAGGAGCCTCGGCATTATTCAACCGACCACCAACCACAATCAATCCATTCTTCATAAAGGGATTTAAGCTTCTTAATTTGCTCCGCACGCTTATTTCCTTACCTTCTATGAAGGAGTGTACTTCCGCACAAAACATTTCACTTTGAACTCTTTTTAGTATCCACCCTTCAGCTCGCTTTAGCTCGCTCACAGAGTGATACGGCAACTGAGATGCAGATTTCCGATCCTTCAAATACTCCATAAAGCGTAAAAGCCAGGAGACTCCTCGCTTTAATTTGTTCCAATCAGAGTAATGCTGTATGATAGCGTGCGTGTTCTTAGCTACCATCATAGCTAGCCTTACGTCTCTTCTTTCCGGTAGATCTTGTTCCTTCAATACTTGTTGTACTCTTGGAACCCATGCACTTTCTTCCATCCTTAACCAGCTCGGGCCTTTCCACCATAGCGTCGATGTAATTAAAGCTCGTGCGCTAATCCCCCGTGATATAGCGTCTGCTGGATTATCCTTCGTATTTACGTAATTCCATTGTCTAGTGTCCGTTAATTCTAGGATTTGATTTACTCTATTAGACACATACGTCTTCAAACAACTAGATTGAGCATTTATCCATCCTAATACCACCATAGAATCTGTCCACAATCTACATGACAGACAATCCGTGTCCCAAGACTTGGAAACTTTCTGGATCAACTCAGCTAAACACAACGCTCCGTTCAACTCCAATCTTGGAATAGTTGTGCCCTTCAGAGGTGCTACACGGCTCTTTGAACATAACAGATGTGCTTGCCAAACACCATTCTGCCCCACGGAGCGAAGATAAATACACGCACCATAAGCCACTTGTGAAGCGTCACAAAATCCATGGACTTCAAAATATTTCTTTTTTGCTGTCAATACTCCTCTAGGAATGGCCAATTCTTTTAGCTCTTCGAGTCCAGCGTAGAACGATGTCCACTTCCCTTGCATCTCTTCAGATATAGCGCAGTCCCAGTCTGCCTTTATTTGCCATAACTGCTGTAAGAAAATCTTTCCGACTATCAAAACGGGCGTGAGGAACCCTAAAGGATCGAATACACGATTAAGGTCAGACAATAACATACGCTTTGTTAATTTAGGTCGTATGCAAATACTTGGTGTAATACTGAATCGAAATTCGTCGGCCATGGGCTTCCAGCATAGGCCTAGCGATTTCACCGTATCATCATTATCGATTTCTAATGAAAACAATGGATCATCACTACATTTACCAATCTGCTGTCTTACATATTGCGAATTGGAACACCATTTTCGGAGGGGTAATTTTGCAGCATCCAAAATAGTAGAAATATCCTGCTGCAACTTCACACAACCTTCTTCTGTATCATGCCCCGTCATAAGGTCATCCATGTAAAAGTCCTCTCTAATAGACCTGGACGCCCACGGGTACTTTTCCCTTGCATCTTCTGCCACCCTTACCAGACATTGTGTTGCCATAAATGCTGCTGGAACCGTACCATACGTTATAGTTAGTAACCGAAATGATCGCAACTCTTCACTAGGGGAAAAACGCCATACTATCCTCTGTAGATCGCAATCCTCGGGATCCATCTTGACTTGGCGGTACATTTTTTCGACGTCCGCCATCAGCACGTACTGATGCTTTCGAAACCGACTTAGAATGGTAAACACATCGTCCTGTACAGTTGGCCCACATAATAGAATGTCATTGAGTGACTTCCCTTTCGTGCCTCTGGCGGAAGCATCAAACACTACCCTGACCTTCGTAGTTAAGCTGGAGGATTTGACAACCGCATGATGCGGTAGATAGCAAACTCGTTCTGGAATGGTAAGTTCGTCCACTACTTCTTCCATATGATTCATCTCTAAGTACTCTCTCATGAATTTTACGTACTCCTCGCGCAACGTCTCATTCCGAGCTAATTTCTGCTCTACACTCAAAAATCTAGCTCTAGCCATATCTAAAGTGTTACCGACGTCTTCTATCTCCCCCTTTATCGGTAAACGCACTATAAAACGGCCATCCCTACTATCTTGTCGAACTGTCGCCGAAAAGTGCTGACTTGCTTGCACCTCTTCTTGACGCTTCTTGTTGTTTTTTGAGTCACGTCCATATCTATCTTCTTCCTTTTTACTTAGCGACCTCCATTCATTCTCCAACATTTCACCAACTGATCCAACTCCTAAAAGGCATGCAGCTCCTACGCCACCTGTCACGATCCAGCCAAATTTTGAGTCTTGTAATTTAATGGTATCCATGCCAACACTGATCCGCTTCGCTTCTAATATATCGTAAAACAATCCAGCCCCTATTAAAAGGTCTATTGCGCCGGCCTTAGCAAAATCTGGATCCGCTAAGTCATCACGCAATTCTTTAGAGAGATCCATTCTATCTAACGCCACGGGGCAAGCCGCTAAGTTCTCCACTATGGCTGGTAATACATAACAAGATAAACTCAAGCTAAAATTCTTGACAGTTGATAACACATTAATGTCTAGAGCTGATGACGATTGAATTCGACCACCTCCAATACCATGAACAGGCATTTCTGCCTTTCTACTAGATAGTTGCAATTTTTTGAAGAACTTTCTTGAAATAAAATTTACCTGAGAACCGCTGTCTAATACTGCTCGACATTCTCGATTGCATCCATACCGATCAGCGACTTGAACAAGTGCTGTAGCAAGAAACACATGATGGCGAGTAGAACTAGCCAATAAGGCAGCACCTGAACCCACTGAAGAATCCTCTGTTGGTAATACTTCCTCATGATCCACCGTGCCACTTAGTAGACTAGTATTTTTAGTATAAACATTTCTTTCAAAATGTAACAATGTATGATGCTTCTGGTTACATACATAGCACTTGTATGTCGATTTACACGCATCCGCGCTATGAGCGGGTGCCAGGCAGTTAAAACACAGACGTGATTCTCTAACCAACGTTAATCTGTTACTCACTGTTGCAGCCTTGAACTTGTCACACCTAAACAATTGATGACTACCCGAGCATTGCGGACATCTAACACTTCCTTCCGTTACCCCCAAACTTTTTTTTGTGCTAAAAGATTTTTTTGAAGTATCATTACTGCTGGGAACAATTATTGATTTCCTCATAAACGCCTCTGAATTCTCAAACGCATTAACACGAATTGAAAGAAACCTTTCGAGGTCTTCGTATTTTGGTAAGTCATTATTGATTCTTCGTAATTCCCAATCCTGTGCAGTCGCACCATCCATACATGAAGCAATAATGGTCACCAGCCAAGCATCCCATTGTTCGACGGGTTGATGTAATGCCTGGAGTGCAGCAACGTGGGTACACACATGAGCATGGAGTGCTTGAAGTGCTTTGGCTGACGGTGCTTCTACCTTTGGACTGTTTAATAATTCCCTTATGTGGGCCTGTATCACAAGACTTCGATTATCATACCTTTGTTTTAATCGCTCTATGACAACCTTATAATTGCTATCGCTTATAGGAATTGATTGCACCAGTTCCGATGCTGGTCCCTTCAAACATGAACGCAAATACATAAATTTCTGCGCTGGTGAGTACATATCCTCATCGTGCACCATAACGCGATATACATCATAAAATGATACCCAATGCTTTATATCACCATTAAAACTCGGCAATGCGATGGGCGCTAAATTTGGCTTATTACTTCCAGTGGTTCTGAAGGAAGAATTTAGCGCCGTCGAGCTCTGAGGCTTGGCTGCATTTATAATTTCTTGGATCCTTGAACGAAGGTCAAAGTATTCTGTCTCAAAACAATCACGTTCTTCTTCCTCCTTCTCGGCATCCTCGGCGATAAGCTCTAACTGTGCTTGTATATCTTCGAATTTCTTACAAATACGAGGAAGCTCCTCCTGACGAAACTCTAACAGGGATAGAGCTTGCTCCAATGGATTAAAATTATCCACGAACTTCCGCACGCGCGTGAGAGACGCCTTCACTACACCTCGCGACCTTCGAAGCTCTGATAGCACTCTTTGCGTAGACTCGTCTAACACCATCTCCCTATTAGCAACTCAACGACGAAAGAAAAAACAAGCTCAAAAAAAAAAAAAATAAATAAATAAATATGTTCAACGCTAACCCTGATACAAATTCAGCGTTCCAAATTATCCCTAATACAGAATAAAATTAATGACAAATTGCGTAACAAGTTTCAAATGTAATGCAGTAAGAATATTTATAATGACAAATTAATTTTTGTTGTTAAATTGCTATATTTCCTAGATAATTTAATAATAAAGAACGTAAGCCTAACGACTAACTCACGCTACACCATATAAAACAGAATATTACCCAACAACATATAAAACGATCACGTCGAGGTCACCAAAATGTACGGGCCGGGTACGGACAATAATAGGCCGTGGCGCCCGGTCACCAAAATGCTTGCCGTTGCACTCACACACCGACCGACCTGTGTAAGTGTGTGCGTGTAGGTATAGCGACTCTAAGGAAGTGGACGGGGTCGCCGAGCAAGACCAAAGAGTGCTAGTGTGTGGTGGTGTGTGTAGGTGTGTATAATTGTGGTGTGTATACTTAAATCTAGGATGAGTAGGTAATTCAGTAAAAATGGTAACGCAGCTTGGTAATGATAGGTAATATAATATAATAAAATAGTAGACTACGGCCCTTTTGGCCCAACAGATAAAAATATATAATAATATTAGTTGCCGGTTCGGCACAACCAAATATAATAATAAAAATAATTATGACAAAATAAATACCAATAATAAATTAATACGAATAATAATAATAAATAACTAAAAACTCACAATTTGTGGAGCACTGCTGGCCAGCCGCTACCTAAAAGCCTGTATAATAATTGCACACACACAAACACGGAACAATTTAAATATAATACACAAAAAATAAATGATATAGGTAGGTAACAAATAATTTTAGCTTTAAAGTATGGTGATTTGCGCCTAAATAAAATAATAATGATACTGTGACGATTAGCGTCTACAAAATAAATACAGATATATAAAAAGTGGCGATTAGCGTTCACACAATAATATAACAAGAAATACAATAATATTGAATATGAAGTAAATGTAACAAAGTAAATGTGGCGATTCACGCCTATAAGGAAAATAATAATAACTATGTGGTGATTAGCACCTACAAAATATTACATGTATAATATGAGTGGCGATTCGCGCCAGCACGATATTATATAACAGTATAACAATGCGACGATTCGCGTTACAAAATTGTATAAACAAGATGATGATTTACACGCACGAAACTGTTACAGTTGTAAGTATAAAAAGGGTGGCGACTGCACCTACTGAAAATTACAATTTTTCGTAACAGAAACAATACGGCGATTAGCGCACGTAGACGGTATTGCGATGACACTGGAGTTAGAACTGGTAATACGGCGGCCGTGTTATAATAAATAATAGTCGCCAGCCGATCCGGCGGCGTGCGATAGCGATTTAATCTGCATATTATATAATAATTCACAATACAATTATACAAAAATAAAAACATTAATTATGTGATGTGTGTGTGTGTGTGTGTGTGTGTGAGTTTGGTCGGCCGTGATGTTATCGCTGTTATGCGACGCAAGAGCACTAAACACGCTTATTCTATAACATACTAAATATTTAGTATGTCTGGAAGTCGGTAAGATATCAAATAATACAATATAATATATTAATATTTAATAATAATACAATACAATACATAATTATATTGAAATAACTAATTATTATTTAAGTGCGTACTCTTTAAAATATATTAGGTATAAATGGTATAATATTATTTGTTATGTTATAAGCTTATAACTTATTACTTATGGTAGGAGCGTGCTGAATAATTTCCAGATCTTAAGCAAACTATACCACTGATTGCCTATTAATACCTATCTTAGCCAATAATTTAATATACAATATTTATAGTATTTATTTTTCTGTTTGAACGTGAGAAAAAAAAAACATAAACTTACTATTTTGTTTTATTCATATTTTTATATTTATAAATTCTCATTTTGTGTTCTAGTCTATAATAATAGACTCTCTATTTATCAAATTAATTGAAGTACCAAATTATACTTTATTTCAGATCATTGAAAAATTACAATGATATTTCTAATCGTCAACGTAGACGAAGGATTGCTAATGAATTATCGAATATTGATCATGATTTGAACACTTCAAATAGTATTGAAACTGTATCAACTAATTTAATTTTTCCTATTCCGTATAATATTCCTGTTCCAATAGAACCTTCTAAAAATATTGAACCTATAGATATGTTTTCTGTTCCAAATGATATTGATAAAGACAATGTTTACAACACTTTTTCATACAATACACCTAATGAATTTTATGGATTTTCTAGTAATAATTTTTCAGTTACTTCTAATGTTTTTAATGTATCTACTGAACCATTAATGTGTAATTTAAATAATTCTGACTCATTATTATCTATTCATGAAAAACTATGTGCTTCGGCTATTAACGAAAAAATTCCTTTGAAATCTGTCTCTAGTTTACTTAAAATACTGCATTACCAAAGTTATAATGATTGTAAAAGTCTTCCTCTTGATGCTAGAACTTTACTTCAAACTCCACGTACGACAGAAACAAGAATTGTTCATCCAGGTTTATACTGGAATAATGGTTTAAAAAAATGTCTTTTAAAGTATTTAACTGTAATTAATCATCTGAAAAATGAGTCCAACCAATTGGATATTATTATAAATATAGATGGATTACCTATTAGTAAATCATCAAATAGTCCATTTTGGCCAATTTTAGGTAGTATATTTAAAACAAATTATGTCTTTCTAATAGATTTATATCATGGTTACAATAAAAAGCCGTCTGATATTCATCAATTTTTGGATGACTTTATTTGTGAAACTAATCAATTGATTAGTAGTGGTTTAACTTATAAAGGTCAAAAATACAATGTTAATGTAAAAATTTTTTGTGCTGATGCACCTGCAGAAGCTTTCATTATGAATGTCAAACATCACAGTGGTTATTCTAGCTGCTCTAAATGTGATGTTGAGGGTGAATATATAAGAAATAGAGTGTGTTTTCTTGATTTTATTGGTAACAAAAGAACTGACATAGATTTCTTAGAACATAAAGATACTGATTACCATCAGGGTACAAGTCCACTTGAAAAGTTACAGGGTTTTGGACTTGTAAGTAATGTTCCATATGATTATTTGCATTTAGTTAATTTGGGTGTGTTTAAAAAAATGATAAATTTATGGCATACTGGTGAACTAAATGTTCGATTGTCATCTCAAATTATCAAACAAATATCTGACACTCTTGAAAACATCAGGCATAATGTTCCCTTAGATTTCCAAAGAAAACCACGGTCAATGTTGTATTTTAGGCAATGGAAAGGCACAGAATTTCGACTTTTGCTTAACTATACTGGACCAGTAGTATTTAAAAATGTGTTGCGTTCAGATGTGTATAATAATTTTTTAACTCTTAATATTATTATGACAATTTTAAATTCTAAAATGTATTGTGAAAATTCACAATTCATTAATTATGCTAGGAAATTAGTATCACATTTTGTAACATCATTTAAGTCTCTTTATGGAAGTCATAATGTTAGTTATAATGTACAGGGGTTGTTACATTTAGTCGATGATGTTGAAGAATTTGGACCTGTAGATAATTTTAGTGCGTATCGATTTGAAAACTATTTAGAAAAATTGAAAAAAAAAATTCGCAAAGATGATAAGCCGTTACAACAAATAGCTAGACGCTATACAGAGATAGAAAACAATTTGAAAATTGATAGTTTTAATATAATATATAATAATGAAATTAAATATAAAAAAAAGCACAGTGAAGGACCTCTTTTAGATGAATCTTAATAATAATAATTATATTCTACTCTATTATTTATTATTTATATTTATTATTAACTTATCGTAAAGTCCTGTACTATAGTTTCCACTTTATTACAGGTATTCTATATTTGATCAACCTCCTTGGTATTGCAACGTGCTCTGATACTTATATTAAATATAATATATGAATTACATACCATAGCCAACAATAATCTAACATTGGGGGTGCAACAGACACTTTTTGATGAGGGTGCAACAATTATTCTTATAATTGGATTCTAAAAGTGAGCAGGTGATATCAAGTACAGATTTTCCTAACCGTGAACGATTAACACATTAACGTAGCAATTGTCGATCATCAGCGGCGGCGGAACGGCGTGAGAACGCTAGCCGCAACGAAAATATTATATTATAACAATTATATTATGCGGCGGCATCGTGCAGGGTCAAAGGCAGATCATCGCACGTACGCTTGCCACCCGGTAGAATAATATAGAAATATAATTACCACCCGATAGAATAATATAGATGTCAAAATGACGCACGTCGTCGTTCAGATAACGCAAAGCGTGGGAAGAAGCGGATGCAGGTGCAGATGACCATCAGGGACCTGAAGGTACCGCGGGAGTCCCTGGACGATATATAAGGGGGCCCAGATTAGGCACAATTCAGACGTGATCCACCAGAGTTAGCGCAAGCACCTTCACGTCACCCAGTTTAATATTTTATGTCTCCTGGACTCAGAATATTTTTCACAAGTTTTATTAAATTAATTAATTGGACTTAGAATAATTTTAAATAAAAAACACTTAGAATAATTTCGAGAGTTCAATTATTTCACAAAACCTTTCCAAATCGACATCATTCAACTGATTGTACGTGGCACGTTACAGTATATATTATCTGATTGAACATTACTTATATGATTATTCGTGTTATAATTTCTTGTATTATTTGTACGTTGAAAATTATTATTATTTAGTCGTGAAAAATTATAATTATTTCTATTATTAGAAAAATCGTTCCTGTACCTATAATTTTCTCTTTCTGAATTATATTCTACTTCTTCTGCCTTCGCCAATTGCTTAGCTACCTATAATGTTTTAGGATTTCGTGCCTTTACAATTGTTCTTATAGGACTTATTAATCCTTTTATAAAAATATTCAGTGTTTTATATTTTATTAAAATATAAAATTAATATATTTTATTTTTTTTTTTATTTTTTATTTTTTTTTATTTGTACTTTTAAAGTTACGTTAATTACTTTTGCTTCTGATTCCTCTTTATCAAGTGTACACGCAGTACATAATTTATAATACAATTTTTCTACTTTATGACAATAATCATTGACGTCCTCACCATGACGCATCTTAATGGAATTTAATTGTATCTGCAAACTTGAAGCGGTTGTCGTATCTTCAAAAGCATCCATCAAATAACTCTTAATGTATACCCATTTCGTAACATTTTTATATTTTATCATTTCTAATGCTCTACCGGATAACCTAGTTGTTATATATTTAACTAAAGTCGGTGCGCATTTTTCTTCAACCAAATTTACTGCCATATCACATGCATTTATGAACGGATAGATATCGTCTTCTCCCGTACACATAGGTATAAGCTTAAATGCTTCCTCTAATTTTATGGTAACCATTTTCTTCACACTCGGTTTTCTACCGAACATTAACTCAGTGTGTTCAAAATCGTCCGTAACCTTGATACGTGTAACCTTTTTATTGTCTAAACTTAAACTTCTCGCTAAGCTGTGTTTTATTTTCGCAATCTGGCGTTCACTTGGGCTTCTAAATAGACTAGGGCGTTCTTTCCGGCTTTCAGTAGGGCTAGGGCTTTTACTAGGGTTGGGCTTTTACTAGGGCTTCTCAAATTAATCAACTGTTGGGTTTTATTTAATACTTCTAAACTCAAATCTGGAGTTTCTAAAGACGTCTTATTCGATGGATTAGCTACTTCCAAAGGAGATGTACCTGTGTTCTCCATAAATTGCTTTCACACTCATTTGATACCTTTTACAATCAACTATAATAATAATATAACTCAATAATATATCTCAATAATATATGCCCTTTAAAAATTCTCAATAATAATCTCAATAATTCAACAATATGCCCTCAATAATAATATAATAACTCAATATTTCTCAATAATAATTCAAATAAATCAATTGCCCTTTAATAATCAAAAAAAAAATTCCTAAATAGTTTTTTTACGACCTACTTAAATATATTCAGTTACTTAAATGATACTTCTTAGGTTTTATACTTTTGTAACATATATCTGTGTAATAATTTAATTAACTATTCACTCACAATAATGCGATGTTCGTTGATGTTGTCATCCTGTCTGATACTTTCTGCAACGTTGAATTGAATGGTCTTCTCTTCTGCAGTTATCAGCGAGGAAGAGTGCACAATCTTCCTTGTTGATAGTAGCCTTTGACAGTTTGCCTCCTTGAAAAGTGAATTCTACCGACTGCGCCAAATTGTTGCGTGCTAGTATCAGATTTGAATCCAAATGGTTAATTTGAATGAAAGTTAAGCTTAATAACGAAATATGTCTTTATTGCATATAAATAAAATACATGTAACAAACAAAATAAGTTGTTGATAGCTTTGGTACATCTGCCGTTGCTGGTCTTCGGGCTCCCTTATATATTGTGGTGCGTCTCTTGTTTACGTCGAGTTGCCGCCTTCTGAGTAAAACCAGGTATCCTTGTAGTTGTTGTTGCAAATTCGGACACGAATTTGAGAATGTGCAATAACATCTCAAATGCATCATTAGTGCACTGTAATTATTGGTGCGCTTACTATCCCGACACGTGTCATGGTCATAGTAGCATCCGCATTACCCTCGACAAGAGGCATGGTCATACTAACTTAGCCTTGATAGCTTGTAGATATCTTATAGATATCTCGTAGCCCATAACAACATGAACAATGGCAGACTGTTAAAGCCATAGATAATACATAATATGTATTAACATATAATAATCATATAATATTATAATATATATTCAGTACCGGATTTATAGGAAGGCGATCCAGGGTATGCCCCAGGCGCTTATCATTAAAATTATCATACAATTTCAAATTTTAAACTCGTTATTTTTAACTTTTAGGCTCACTATTATTATTTTGTGCCCCGGGTTACATAATTTGTAGATCCGGTACTGTATATATTTACATAGATATTAAATAATATATATATAATGCAACATCAAGTTATAATTATATGAGTAAGGACATTTTAAAAGGTAAACAGATTTTTAGTTACCTTTATAGTATTCGCTGATGACTCATTTAAATGAGATTTATTCTCCAATTGACCAATAACATCATTAAGAGATTCAACTTTTTTTAATAAACGTTTATTTTTTAGATTTAACAATTTATTTGAATAACTCAAACTTTTGACCGTGTTTTTAACTACAGCGAAATTGCGTTTAGCTTTTCGTAGTGTAGAAAAATGTTCGTGAGTCATATCACCGATTCTCGAAGAAGACCAAAATTTTCTTATTTTTGGAGTAGCCAGTTCATCATCTGAGATTGGATCACTAAAATATTAAGCAAATAAGTCAATAATTCAATTCAAATAATATATTTACTATACATACCGTTTGTGCTTATCAAAATCTGCTACATCAGGAGATAATTCATTTTGTAGAGAAGTTGTACAAACGATGGAATTGTCAATATCATCATTATCAGTTTGACTACTAAAATATTAAACGTTCAAGATAGTACAATATTTAAAATAATAAGTTAATTGAAAATACACACCAATCAAGTACGTCAACACCCAAATCTGTAATAGTCACCGTTTCAACAGACGAAGATGTACAAGGATAGCTATTAGGTGATGCAGACTGTGTATTCATACTACAATATTCACTGAAATAATTATCAAGTATAATTATAAACAATCAAGACAAATTTAGTCACACCCAAAAAATCATTACATTTCAACATCATTTGTAGTTGTCGCAGCTAATATGTTGGTAGAGCATTTGACATTAAAACTTTACGACTAGTACTCATAAGATAGTCAGAGGTTTTAAAATGCAATGAACATATTTAACTATTGTTTTTCAATAGTTTGACCTGCAGTCTAAGAGAATTTGACCATAAAAGTCTCTTTTCTTCAGTTTTCGGAAAACTGTGAAAAACAAATTGGAATAGTATGAGCAACAAATAAAAAGCAATAAATAAACAAGAATATCATATAAATACAGCTAAAATAGTTTAAATACTTACAAATGAAATGAAATGCTTGGAGCATCCACATTTTTAAGTCCACAGAATTCACATTTCACTGAGTACACCATTATAATATATTTAGTAGAGCTAAAACACTATTAAATTGATGGACTGGTTATTAACAAAAGTTAAACTTCAATAATTAACAATTAAAATAACAAAAGCAAACGTATAACAATTAAGACTTAAATCAACGTTAAACGCACCATTCAAATCGCAAAATGCAAGTGATATAGAATATCGGTTATCACTTATCAGTGTTCTGTGCTATAACACGCATGGCAAAACACACAAACCTTGGAAGAAAAGATATATTTTTGCTGAGTAGGATAGAAGATACGATTTTTATATTGCTGTCTCTCTTCTTTATTCGGGAACGCTGCCCGCTATGTAACTAGTATACACAGGGCCTATCCATTATGTATTATCTATGCGCTAGACGCACAACGTCTGACGCATCTAGGAAAGCAGTTCAGAAAAATACACGTCGTCTGTTACTTGCATCTGACGCAGCTTCTAAACACAACATCTAGACGCACCTAGGAACGCGTACCTTTAAGTGCGACGTCTCGCGGACCGGTTGCCAGTGTTACGATAAAAAACGGCGGCGATTTCGAACAAATATTAATATTTATAAATAGTACAGCTTATATTTTATTCTTATGTAGATACCTACGGGAATATGAGTATTTCCACGAAGTTATTGTAAATATAAACGGTGTAATTTTACTAATTATTATGACAATCTTCTATTGTTGTCTTTCTATTGTAGTCATGTACCAGTGTACTACTAATGACTATAAATAGAACGATCCTAATTGTACAATTAAATACTTTACTTTTTAGTTAAATACATTTATTTTGAATAATAAGGCAGTAAAATACTGCAATACAATTGTTTTTATTCATTATTTTTTAACATATAATATAAATTAAATAACAAGTTTTCAATGAGATCATTGAGATCAGAATCGAATATTTATTTTTCATTTTTCATTCTACCACAGTTTGAGAACCGCTGACCTACTTGTTCTTTTATTCAAAATTATATACTGTTTGTAACCATTTACATTTTAAAGTTCTTTAATTTAAAACTACATAACTGATTATATATTACAAATGTAATTTAGTTTCGATATTTTGGTACATTTATAAATGCCAGACATCATATTTTAACACAAATGTGAACTGAATGTAATAGTTTAGATTTTCATTGAGCTCAGAGTTAAATAATCGAATGGGCAGTAACTATAGATAGATACCCATATAAGTTTAAATCTAGACTATCCCTGTGCCTATTCAGTTACGTGATGTGAAGTAAATTTGTGAATTTGATACTAAATGTTTAATTACATATACAATTATTGTATTACCTACCTATGACACGGCCCCGCGTAATAGCCATTTGAATTCAAACGGTATTTACGCGGAATACCGCTAATTACTTTTCTTACCAACCGCCAGATGACGACGGACGACACCGACGTGCGATAACCGCACGCGGACCAACCGAGCCGCCGACACCGCGAACCGGACCTAGGCTAGCTAGTCTTGTGATCCGCGCCTTACAGCACACAACCCGGTTCGCTATTGATTCCATTTTTCCCTTTTATTTTTTTTTTCATCGCCACTAATATTTTTTTAAATTTTTTTTTCCTCTTTTGTTTTGGTTGATTCACCTAACTTTTTTCGTTGTTTTTTATTTACAAATAAACACCCCACGTAAGCCAACAACCAGTGTTAGTTTTTTTTATTGTTTTCCCTCACCACTCGATCCTCACACTCTTGACACCGTGCCCGCACCAGGACCCACGTCAAAATTGGCTCCCCGTACTGGAATCACCAGTAAGTGAAGCATTTATTACTTGACTACCACCAGTAACTCCCCATTGTGCGACTTGAGAAACCTTCCCCGGCAACGCACGACAAAAACGTGGTTTGCAGGCTATAACGGAAAAACCCGCGTTACGTAACATAACCACAAAGAACGTAACGATAGCCGCGCCGCCTGACTTACGGACGCACCGTTCTCACCTCGCGCGACACTGCAAACACACGGGGATTAGGACAGGTAGGAACGCTAGAGCGCGACACGGTCATAAACACCACTGCAAGCAGCACCACCCGCCCAGCGTCACCTCGCGAGTACCCGGGAAAAGCCCACCACGAAACCGGACCGCCACCGCCGCCGCCACCGTTCCGAATCGGGATAGTTGACAGGAATACACACACACACAGCCGCGACTATACATTACGGAAACCGGTAATTGTGATAACCCGGCTAGCACAACAACAACGGTCAACGACCCAGTGACCTACATTAGTACGTAAATAGACATCGATACGCGGTCAGCACAAATCGAAAGAACGCGATTATCCGTTCTGCCGATAATATCGACACTTGTACATTTTCTTTCCTGAACGTTACACCGGACAACCGGACGTAATGGCAGGAAAATATTTGAGTGAGTTGACCGCAGCGGAACTAAGGTACGAGTGCAGGCAACGTGGGCTATCGGAAGGAGGCACAAAAGATGAGCTCGAAATCCGTTTAGCAGACCACCTCACGGGAATGGGGATACAGGCAAACTCCGTCCGATTCCCCTCTATGGAAACCGATGGGATAACCGGGTCCGAGATGGACATTAACCCGGCACACAACGCCGGGCAAACCGAGTCGGACACGGACAACCGTACCTCCACCCCCGTATCAACAAGCATGACCAACACCACACCCACATACACCACACCCATACACACCGCACAACATGCCACGGATTTAATACTATCGGCCCGTGGCATACTAAAAGGGGTACGAGAAACAGCGCAAAGCGCGCCGCACACGGCCGGGTTGGACACACGGCTAACCATGCTCGAGGACTACATGGCCCGCTTTGCCGAAGACCAACGTCGCATAGCGGAGACAATGCGTCGCCTCGAGATGGGTATGTCTCGTCTGACACCGGAAACGCAACCGGACGCACCCGCACCGACTCGTCCCCAGCGTGCAACATTATCTGGGCAACACCGGAGCACACCGGAGGACCCGCCCACAGATAACACACACCACTTCACACACACTGACACACCGAACATCACGGATTTCGGAGCGAGAGGACCCGCGTCACGTGAATCACCGTCCGCTGGCAACCACCGCGCATACCGCAACGTCCACTTCGATAACACATCGTCCACTACACACACCGCTGCCACCCCACACAGCTGCGTATTACAGCAGTCGTTTATACCGTATGATGAAATACGCACAGTGAGTTACTCACTGCCGGAGTTCTATGGAACGACACCCGAGGACCCGGTACGGTTTATACATAGGGCCGAAGCCACACTGTATAATACGCAGATAGAACGGACGGGCTGGCCGAGCATTATCGAACCGCAGTTAAAAGGTGCAGCCGGAACCTGGTGGAACACCGTCAGGCTACTGGACTACACCTGGGACAAATTTCGTGAGAATTTTCTAAAAAAATTCAACAGCATGACAATTCAGTCCCGGCTGCAGGAGGAGGTAATGACCGTCCGGCAATCACCAACGCAGTCGCTAACGGACTTTATTTCACGCAAGCACCAATTAACGCGTCGTATCAATAACGGACAAGTACCGGTGCTAGCTGAACCACAGCTAGTACATACGATAGTTGGACTAACGCGAAAGGAATACCGTACGCACATTTTACTGCAACGTCCCACCACATTCGCGGACCTAAGCCAAATAGCGGAAATCATGGATACACCGGATGATCCGCCCACACCGCCATCACCAGCAGCGTTATACACAAAGCCCGGACGGTCGCGTACACCACAACCACCACGGCAGCCGCGAACGCGGGACAACACGCCCGGCAGACCGCTACCGCGCGACCCGTGTAGGCAGTGTGACGGTCCGCACTGGAACAGCGACTGTCCCAGAAACGCCCCAACTTCGGGAAACGCCAGATGAGTCGGCGGAAATTTGTCAGCACCACCGCCTCACACACACACAAACCCAAACAACCACACCCACACAAACAATGTTCGGCCACACTGACGGGGATATAGCCTTCAGACACACATCGACACACTCGGCATCATCGAATATATCAGACGCCCACGCACACAACATTTCTGTAGGTAGTAGGTAATCATTACCACACCCAACGACCCATACTACGGAATTTTCACGGTGCGCCATCGAAATAACCTAGCTCAGAGGTAACCGGAACGGACGTCCTGGTAATGGCGATATACACCGCCACCAGGGACACCGATTTCGCGGTTGAGAACCAGTTACCCAGCTACAGCATACACCCGACGTCGGATTATGCTAAACGAACACGCGCCGACAAAATCCCGACCCCCACGATCGAACTCGAATTTAGGTCAGGCTTCGTAACAGCACTACTCGACTCACAGGCACAGAAATCATACGTAAGCCCGAACATTGCACACGCACATGGCACACCCCACCACGGACAACCCACACACGTACGAATGGCGGACGGACACACCACAGTAACAAGTGGTACCGCCACATTCGAAGCCAGATTAGGCGACCTAACGGTCACTTTCACCGCAGCAATAATGGACACATTATACTGCGACGTGCTCCTAGGACACGACTTCCTCGTAGACAACGAAGTCACCTGGGACTACACGACGAGCACTATACATTTAGGTACATATAGGAGGACATCGGTGTGCTGGAAAGGCCGGACAACCACCCCCCGCCCGACAGCAGATATTGATAGATTAACAATACACGGTGACCCACACACACGCGCGAAAATAACCGAAGTGGTTCGTGGCTACCCGAACGTTTTCAGCGGAAGGGTAGGGCTCACCAGATTAATCGAACACGACATCCTCCTTAAGAACCAAACATCAATAGCGCTAAAACCATATCCCTATCCGCTCGCGAAACAGGTAGAAATAGACACCATGGTACTGGATATGGAGCAACAGGGACTCGTGGAGCAAAGCACCTCCCCGTAGGCGGCACCCGTCGTCTTAGCGAAAAAAAAAGACGGAAGGCACCGACTGTGCATCGACTATAGACGGCTCAATGACGTCACTGAGTCCGACGCGTACCCGATACCCGACCTCAATACGTTAATACGGCAAATGTGAGGCGCGAAAATGTTTAGCATTTTGGACCTTAAGTCGGGATACTGGCAAGTATCACTTAACCCAAACGCGCGAAAATACACGGCATTTCGGACACGTCGGGGTCTTTACCAGTTCCGAGTCCTCCCCTTCGGCCTCAAAAACAGCCCCATGACCTTTGTACGACTTATGAACGAAGTTCTGAGGGAATATCTGGACGAGTTTGTCCGCGTCTACCTAGACGACATAGTGGTGTTTTCAAACACCACGGACGAACAACTGTGTCACCTAGACAAAGTTTTAGAGCGTCTACAGTGATACGGGCTAACTTGCAACACCGAAAAATGCACTTTCAGATCGACCGAAATCGCATTTCTCGGACACCTAGTAAACACCGATGGGATAGACAAACAACCGGAGAAACTAGAGTGCATCATGCAATTTCCCCCCACCCACGAAAAGGTTAGGTAAAGGTAAAGAAATATTTAATACTAAAAAAAAAAAATCATTTATTTCATTTTTAAAATAACTGTAATTTGAAAAAAAAATATGTGTTACAAAAAGGCTTGGTGGAGGCATTGGTAATTTAATTATTCTAAGTTTTTATAATATTTGATTTGTATATAAAATCACTAAAAAGCTGAGAGGTGTTTAGCAGCTTCAGCTTGTTTTTAATACAAAATAGATTGATGGGTGGTATAAATGACCTGCATTGATAGGTACAGAAAATGTCGGCCTATCGCTTTATCGTATGGTAGTATCTTACTGTCTGCTGCTCGACTGTCAGAACGTCGGGTAATTAGTATATTCTTAAGATATACAAACATTAGAGTGTCAATTTATGGTATCCGGACAATTTTCCCCCCGAAAAATTTTTCAATGCTGACATTTTCCCGCCATTTTTTTTTTTAAGTTTATGATTTAATAATTTAGTATTATTTATTATTTGATAAGAAATTATTTTTTTTTCATAAATATAATAAGACATAAAAAATTGTATACAAGTAAAATTAGTTAAAAATTTCATTTTTTTTTTTTTTATAAATATAATAAGACATAAGAAATTGTATATAAGTAAAATAAGTTATAAATTTCATTTTTTTTTTCTTAAATATAATAAGACATAAAAAATTGTATATAAGTAATAAGTTAAAAATTTCGACATAAAAATGATGATATGTTTTGTAAAAAAGATTGAATTTCTGATTCTTTTTTATGTCGAAGCACATATTTTTTAATCGTCTTTCATATTTGTTTTTTTTTTGTTAAAAAAACCGTGCCTATTTTAAGTTTTAATAATTTATTAATTGCCATTGAATTTGACTTTTGTATTGCTTCAATGAACATCCAAATATTTGGATGCTGAGTTCTTACCAAAGTTTTAAATTTGTTATTGAAACCTTCACTTATATTATTTGTTCTACCTGTGTTTTTCTTTGTAGCATTATGTACATTCCATAAATAAGGAGGAAATATTGGTGAAGATCGCCATAATGACAAACCATTTGATTATGTAGTAGTTCTCTTGTAAGTCCCATTAACGTACGTTTTATCAAAGTATAACTATAGTTCATCGATATCAGGATCATTGAAATCTTTTGATAAAACATACAACACAGACATACCTAAACAAATAGTATAATAAAACGTATATAATAGTATTATTACATATATTATAGTATATACCTTTCTTAACATATTTTAGAGGCAATAATGCTAAACCTTTAATCATGCCAACCATTTGACGAACATTTTCATTTTCTTTGTACTTTTTAGTTAATCCTGTGTTTTGAACTTTACGCCAAATACTTTGGGAAAGATGATAATAACAACATTGAATATTAATGTCAACAAATACTAATTCAATAGCCTGAATCATTGATTGTTCAAAGTCAATACTTATAGTTTTTAATTTCAACTCAGACAACATACTTTTGAGTTTTGATAAAAGTTCAATATAGATTTCTTTATTTTTTCTTTGTAATAAAACACAAACACACGGAATTGATGTGTTTTTAATACATGGGTGAATTATGTATACTTGGTAAAATTCTTTAAGACAAGTAAAAGATGTTCCATCCATACTGCACTTGGTCGATTATAACAACTCTAACATTCCTTCGGGAGACGCAAAAACAATTAATCGATTGTCATTGTTTTCATTATCAAATAATAAAAATGGTTTTGGTTCGGCACCTCCTGTAATAGCCCAATTACTATTTATTTTCAATTCCGATAAAGGGCATAGTGAAGGATACTTGAACCTAACTTAACCTTCCGAATTCTTCTTAGTGATCTTTTGGTCGATTTTTCATCTGTCAATAAAACCATTACTTCGTTGGATAAATTAGACGTTTCTTCTGCAAAAACTCTGAAAGGAGTATCAAAATTGTTTTGAGCTTTAGTATGCATATTCAACATGGCTTTTGTTGCTTCTACTTGGGCTGAGGACGGTAGATGATTTTCATGTTCAATATTTTTCAACACATTTAAAATCGACTGATCTGTTGTTATACTACCTTTACATTTTTTCTTCTTTTTTCGACACACTCCCATCTAATTTTGTTGTCAGCAAGATTTTTTTTTTTTTTGTATATATATATAATCATTAAAAACAATCTTTAAACCTCTCCTGTCTGTTTTAATAATTTCTATTTTATCCATGATCACAAACGAAAAAAAAATTCTAACGTTTTTTATTTTATATATTTTTCACTTTACAAATTACGAGTTCGGAGTTATAACTACTTAACCACTACTAAATGACTAAAACTGCTTTAAACAATTTTTATACAAAAGTCCAAAACCTTTGCTCATAAAGATATAAGATTGTAGAAGAATCTTATCTTAATAGTCTAAATCAAATAATAAGATAGTTTTTGACAGCCCAGCAATTGATTGGGTTTTAGATACAATTTTAGATTTCAATGTTACTAGCGAATAATACAATATGCTAGTACTATTACTGTTTTATTTAGACAATCTTTTAAATATAATATTACTATTATTTTATTGTTTCAAGTAGTCGAATTCATCAAAAATATACATCTACTATAATAGGTAATTATAGTATAATTGATTATATTTATAAAAAAAAAATTATATTTTACTGGAAAAAATAATTTCTTATTAAATATTAAATAATAAACTTTAAAAAAAATGGGGGGAAAATGTCCTACTACGCCAAAAACAGTCGTGGGGGGGAATGTCCGGGGGAAATTGTCCGCCATTCTCAATTTATACCTACTCTCGTCCCCACAAGACCCAACCACTCGACCGCCACCCCCCCCCCCCCCCCATTAATTAGGGCCAAACACATTAATACCTACACTATTAGTTTTGAAAAAGTTATGTATACAGTTCATAACTTGGTAGATTTAATTGAAATGGTTTGATTAATCTTGTGGTTTTTTTTTCTGTGAAAGCGTAGGTTTAGGAAATAATTTTGAAAAACAAATCATACAGTAGCACTCAAAAGTTAGATTTATGCTACTAGTTAGAACAAAACTATTAGCATTTTCTGATTCAATGTATTACCATTAATGTTATTGGATCTCTTTTAATGAGTTAAAAAACATTATATTATCCGCTGAGCAGAGTTGTTATGTTTCGTGTTTTTTTTAAAAAAACAAAAAAAAGTTTTTTTTTGTTTTAAACTGATTTTTTTGTTTATTTCTTTTTAAAATGCTCTGTTTTTATTCAATTGTTTAAAACTGTTTTAAACTTGTTTAAAACGTTTATATCAAATTCAAAATGATAAAGAAATGGTCTAGACCACGGTTAAAACGTGGTATCTAATAAAAGTATATCTTAGTCCGTGGCCCGTCGCCCTTGTATACAATCGCGATACGCGGTACGCTCTAGTGCTCTACGGTCAAATTATTTATCAGTTGATAACAAAAACTAATACGTAATAACAATTGAGATATAAATAGAAAATGGTTAGCGGTATTATTGTAATATTGTGTGACTTAATAGTAAATTTACCTACTGACGCTACTCCGCCTGTGTGTGCTAACGCTAAGTGCTAACTGTTAACTGCAACTGCTCCTACAGTAATACCTACTTTACAGTTAACCCACTGTGCATTTTAGGTTACAGAACGTTGTTGCGATGTATGATCTAAGTTTCAATGCTAACATCGCACCTCGACGTTACCAAAACATCGCGTAAACGGTTTAGTTTTACAAATATTTTAAGTTTACAAATAAACATCCCAGAAACGTTGACGTTTCAACATCACTGAAACAAGTTGCTGTAACAGTACAACAACAGCGTAGTGATGTGATATTGTGATGGAAAATAATTTATATAAATTCAATTATTATTTATAAATAGACAAATATAGTGGTATTTCTTACGGCTTGTGACTAGTTGTTGTGACGGGACTCGAAAGGACTACGGTAGACACTAGACAAACTGGCGACTGCGAAAGGCGCGAGCGGGGATCCAGGGAACAAGATAAAAATGTAAAAATTATAAATTATAACGGTTAACGGATTAACGTCGGCAGACGGCGATGCGCTTGTGACTAGCTGTTGTGACGGGACTCTAAGGGACTACGGTAGACAGTCTGGCGACTGCGAAAGGCGCGAGCGGGGATCCAGGGATTAAACAAAATTAACTAAACGTATCAGTCATCACACATAATATTTTTAACACTGCGTTATTGTGTTTTCTACTATAATAGAAGTGAAGCATTTATTATTTTAAACGATTTTTCTGTGCGTTGATCATTTTTTTTGATTGGTACGATGACTACACCAAGTTTAAAAAAGGTAAGTGAAATAATATACTTTAAAAACATTTTTTCTGTAGACTTCAGACGGTAACTCGTATGGTACCTACGTGTGTACGAAATGGTCAGGCTATGTATAGTTTAAACTTTAAGTACCTACCTAGTACTTATACCTAGGACGCTACCAATATACATTTGTCGTCTCTGTCTTACACGTCATGTAAACATGGCAAGTTTTCATTCACTAGTTCTTTTACACAGGTAATTTTAAGTCTAAATACAACAATAAATTCGAAAAAAATCGTATTTTTCCACTATTATTTATCATTTTTTCAAAAGTTGTATTGTATATTGCAGTCGTCATTCAGAAAAAAATGGATTGTGGCAGTTTTTCCCGAGTCTAACGACTATAGTGTCATACCTACCAATTGGCTAGTAGATCAGGAAAAATTAGCTGAAGGTGCTATTAAGTTTTGTCGATGGCCACTTACCAGAGTAACCAGCAATGAATTAAAGGCTGCGGTTGATCCAGAACCGTCATGGGAAACATACCGTATAAAGATAGTTGGCCGTAGTAAAACATATGGTAAGAGTAGTATACATTTGCCGATCCTAGGACCGCCACCGCCACCGCCACCGCCACCCCCTCTACACACCGCTCAGCCATAGATCAGGCCGCCGCCACACGAGCGGATCAAAACCACCCTGATCCATGCACATTATTATCAATTTTTCGTTATCACTATAACACACATACACACAGATCCGCCATTTTGAGTAGGTCAAATGCATGCTGAAAACCCGCCAAAATTTGAATTTAAGTTTAAAATATTTGAAATGTAATTTTTTTTTTGTCCATCCATTGATATTCATTATATTCATTTTTGTCCCAATAAATTATGATTGTATATTTTTTTTAATATATTTGTTGAATATAATATTTATGTAGTATTTAATTCTTTAAATGTATGATTTAAAATTTTAAACAATAAAGGAATTATTTGTTAAAACCAGTCTGTTGTTGTTTAACACATTATATAATATATTATTACCTAAATATTATATTATTTATCTATATCTGTGCACATACATAATATATATCTATGATAACACATAACATTTTTTGGCTGATGATAAAACGAAAAATTTTATCTCCCTGCCAATTACGAACGCGGCGATTAAGAACCATATCAAACATATTATTTTATTTATACCTACGACAATTACCTATCGCTTTATTTTATTAGTAACGAACGCGGTTACACGGCCACACTATTTAAAACGTATATAAAAATTGAAATATATATATACATATATTATATATAGTATATAGAAATATCAGAAAAAATCGTTTATTTCAAAAAAATCATTAATTTAATTCGTTAATTCATTAATTATTTCTAAAATTATATCATTAAAAAAAATATGTATAAGTATATAAAATAAATCTAAAATGTAATACTTACAAATCTTTTAAATTCATTTTTCAACTACTGCAATAAATACTTCGACACTGATACGGACAGAGCTTTAGACATACTGGACATACTGCTAAATAAAATTATCTAAACTAATAAAATAAAGCGATGGGTAATTGTCGTAGGTATAAATAAAATAATATGTTTGATATAGTTCGTAATCGCCGCGTTCGTAATTGGCGGGGCGATAACAGACCAGTACCAAAATTATTATTGTTGTATTAAGGTCTTGGCGGTGCCTGTATTATTGAATAGAGTTCCTTAATGTTTTAATGTACAATATGGATAAAAAAAGAAAAACAGGTGAAAACTGTTGCCATATATGTAAAAAAAAATTCGCTAGATCCACAACATTACGCAGACATATCGACGATATACATAAAACACCTGGAACTTGTTCAGAGTAAGTTATTAACTAAAAACTAGAGAACCATCTCGAATATTGAGTAGAAAACCTACTGGTGGTGGTATTTTTTAAATGTGAACTCAAGTACAAACATACAAATCTAAATAACCAATTTTTTAGATTCTGGAGTGATGAATGTATTGATTTTACAATGATGTATGTTTTTTTTTTGTGTGTCTGTGTACAGCATAACTAGTCGAAATAATGCTTCAATTTCAAACTTCGGAGGTGGTTTCCGATGGAAAAGTGAATATCCTTGGTGCATTTTAGAGGTAAAAAGTAAACATTTTCCTATAGTTTTCAAAAAAATCGAGAAAAAAAATAAAAAAAAAAATAAAAAATTACGGAAAAACGAGAATTTTTACGCAAAACCAGTTTTCGACCGAATCGATTTTTTTATATGGTTGTAATTCAAAAACTAATGTATGTAAATACTTGAAATTTTCACCAAATATTTATGTTAGTGTTATCTGTATACAGATAAATTTTCAAAAATTTTTGATTTTTTTTTGAGTTATTTATAGACAACTGAAATTTTCGATTTTTATGCGAATTTTTTTTTTAAGTGTCGGTAAAAAAATTGTTTTGGCCCTATCAAAATACTTGAAAATTTTATACGAAGTTCCTCATATGTTATTCTTATAGTGACTAAAAAATTATAAGAATACATAGGCACAATTTCATGGTTACGCAACAATAAGTAATTAAAATTGGTACTAACACGGGAGCACTTATTAACTACTATGAAATGTATTAAAAGTTAAAACTATTACTTTTTATTTTTTAGATTCTGAACGAAGTGATGAATGTATTGATTTTACAATGATGTGTGTTTTTTTTTTTTTTTTTTTTGTGTCTGTCACCACGTTTTGGAGCAGTAAAAGTGCTCCGATTTTAAAAAGTGGACCCTGTTTCGGATAGGAAAGTGAATGCAGTTTGTACTTTGGGGGGTCAAAAGTAAAAAATTTCCAATAGTTTTCAAAAGCGCCGGGAAAAACCAAAAAAAAATGACGGAAAAACGGGAATTTTAACGCAAAACCAGTTTTCGACCAATCGATTTTTTTTTATGGTTGTAATTCAAAAACTTATCACTGAAAATACTTGAAATTTTCACCAAATGTTAATGTCAGTGGTATCCGTATATAGTTAAATTTTCAAAAATTTTGACTTTTTTGAGTTATTTATAGATAACTAAAATTTTCGATTTTTTTGAGAAATTTTTTTTAAAGTGTCGATAAAAAATTTTTGGATGACCAAAAAGTTTTGAAAATTTAATACAAGGTTCCTTGTGAGTTGTTTTTAATGTAGCTAAAAAAAATTAAAAATCGTTAGTCACAATTTTTTTTTATAAGCGTTTATAATTCAAATTTTTACGAAATCTGTCGAAAACGCGAAAATTTGCAAGTAATTTTGAAGTTGAAAAATCATAAAATTTTTTTCTTTTATAACTAAGTTTTGAAAATTTGGTAAAAGGTTCTCCATACATTTTTCTTCAATTATCTGTAAAAAAAACTCTACCGGATTCAGACAAAAAATTTTTATGAGTGTTTGAAATTTAAATTTTTACAAAACCGCGCTAAATAACGGTTTAGCCTCAAACGATTTTAAATATTTGTTATTATTCAAAAAGTATAAGTCGTAGATACTTGAAAATTTTATCAGTTATTAAGACTAGCGTTTTCTTTACGTGATTTAATTTTCGAAATATTTTGAGTTTTTTTGAGCTATTTATAGACAACTGAAATTTTCAATTTTTCTGAAAAATTTTTTTTGAAGTGTCGATAAAATTTTTTTGGCCCTATCAAAATACTTGAAAATTTTATACAAAGTTCCTCATATGTTATTCTTATAGTGATTAAAAAATTATAAGAATACATTGGCACAATTTTTTTTTATTAGCATTTGAAGTTCAAATATTGACAACAATTCGTCAAAACCATGAATATTTGCAAATTATTTTGTAGGTATACTTCATAAAAATTTTTGTATAAGTAGCTAAGAGTTGAAAATTTTATACAAGGTTTTTCATAAGTTTAACTTACAATTATTATAAAAGAACTTAAATTGTGTTGTATTCAGGCCATTAAAACATAAACCACCTTTTTCACCACACCAATAGAAATTATATCCTAGGCTGACAAATCATCTTCGTTCAGAATCGTTTTTCGTATACAATGATAACTATCATTGGATTCAAATTTAACACTCCTATAATATATAATAATGATCCATACGGCACCTAATGTACAGCAGAGCGGTAATCACTTGCCCGCTTTTTTTATTTTGCATTTATTGATTTTTTATGGTATTTTTTGTCGTTTTATGTGTATTTGTATTGTCAAAACAAAATGGTGAAAACTGATACCATAATATATGTAAAAACAATTTTGCAAGATCCACAACATTACGAAGACATATCGACGATATACATAGAACACTTAGAACTTGTTCAGAGTAAGTTATTACAAAAAACTAGGGAACTTTCTTGAATATTGAGTAGAATACCTACTGGTGGCGGATATATTAATTTAAAATTGAATACCCTTTCTATTTTCACATTAATAATTGTTATAACATTTTATTCTTTAGGTGCAATAAAATATTTCCGGACCTAAAGTCTCTTAACCAGCATATTCGAACTGAACATGATCAAAAGGACGATTCATTGAGGGAGTATTGCAAGGTATGTGATGGTAAATTTAGCAATAAGAGCAATTTAATCAAACATATGCGCCAAGTTCATCCGTCTGAAAACGAATATAAAAGTCTTGCGTCGTTGAAATGTCCTTTATGTGAGTCAACATTTAATGCTACATCAAAGCTTCATGAGCACATAGAAATAGACCATGATATACACTTGGAGGTTGTGTCTAAAGTCTTTGAATCTGTTGATGGTAAATATTTTCATTTTTCCTATTGCAATAATGTTGTTATCCATGTGTATATATAATAAATATAATAAATATTATACATATTTTTTTTTAATGATTCAGAATTTAAAAAATGGAAAAGTATCACTGAAAAAGAAGATCTAGCTTTTTTTACCATTCACAGAGTTAATGGAAATAGATCGTACTATGGATGTCATAGATCAGGATCATCCCGGTTAACAGGCACAGGCAAAAGATTAAAATGGTCGCATTCCATTAAAATTGGTTCAAGGTGTCCTGCTCAAATAGTTGCAACAAATATTGAAGGCCGCATTACAGTAGATTATTGCAAGACACACGTGGGCCATTCCAAGTCGATTAAATTTTTACATTTGACTAAAGAGGAACGTGATGAACTGGCTGGAAAAATTAAAATTGGAGTGACTTTCGATCGAATTCTAGATGACATCCGTGAATCAGTAGTGTCAAATGAGAATATTCAACGCCTGCATATTGTCGAAAAACGAGATTTATATAATATTGTTAGAGACTATGAATTGGATAGAGATGTAGTACATAAGAATGATGCATTCAGCACTGAGATGTGGGTTCAAGAACAGATGGCACTCGGAGAGAACTCACCTGTTATATATTTTAAAATGCAAGGATGCGAAAATAACGATGACCTCATGAAAGATGATTTTATGATTGTATTAATGACAAAATATCAGCAAGATGTATTATCAAAATATGCTATTGACAAAGTTTGCATAGACAGCACTCATGGGACAACAGAACATGACTTCCAGCTCACAACAATACTTACCATTGATGAATTTGGAGCTGGATGTCCAGTGGCTTTCTGTATCAGCAACAGGATTGATTCTGTAGCAATTTCTCAGTTTTTTAAATCTGTAAAGGGGAAAATGGGTCTTATTCCTGCCAAAATATTGATGTCTGATGATGCTCCGACATATATCAACTCCTGGACAAAGATAATGTGCAAGCCTCAACACCATTTAATTTGCAATTGGCATATTGATAGAAGCTGGCGAAACAACCTCAATAAAATACCAGACCCAATGAAGCAGTCTGAAGTATATAAAGCTTGCCGCACACTCATGAAGATTATGAATATTGAAAAATTTCATGAGTCTTTAGAAAGCTTTCTGGCAATGTGTAAAGATGATATTGACACTCATAATTTTGGTGCTTACTTCGAAAAACACTATGCTCATCGACCTGAGCAGTGGGCATTTTGCTATCGAAGTGATCTCTCCTTAAATACAAATATGTTTTTAGAAGCCATGCACAAAAAACTTAAATATTGTTACATGCATGGAAACCAGAACAGGCGAGTCGATAAATGTATTAGCTTTCTAATGCGGTTTTCAAGAGACATGACGTTCGAACGAATCATTCGTATGGCAAAAAATAAACCTACATTTCGAATGGAGCAGATTGCCTATAGTCATCATCGAAGCAACAACATTGAGGACAGCAAGATAAAAATAATTGACGATAAAACATGGCTTGTGCAGTCATCTTCTGGGCCAACATTATACTCTGTATCGATTAATGACCACAGAAGTTGTATGGGCTGCCCTCTGTCATGCCCTGAATGTAAAGTATGTGTTCATTATTACACATGTACATGCATTGATTTTAAAATTAAGGGGAACTTTTGCAAACATGTGCATGCTTGTGTACGCATTTCTGATAAAAAACAAACCTATTTAACTAATAATGAAGAAGTAACAACCTCAGCTTTTGAAAATCATAATAACAGTGTTGTAATGGGATCACAGGAGCAAACACCTCATCTAAGAAATGCTGTATCAGCTTCTAGTAAATTAACAGCTTTACTTAATGCTGCATTAGGAATTGCTAATTCTGCTACAGATGAAGGCAAACTTGAAGCGTGTAAAAAAATAGAAGAAGCTATTCAGATTTTACAATCAAATACAAATGTATCCGAAAACTCAAACACATCTGGGCCCCATTTCTCAGAATTACCTGACATGCCAAGTCACAAAAATATAAATCAGCAACGCTTCCATTCGACAAAAAAGAAACGAAAATTAACCAGTGGTAGACTGTCAAAACCAACTGAGAAACAAAAGGTGTCTATTATAGAAGCTATTAATCATACGAGTAGATCTAGCGAAGTTATAAATACTGAGTATGATCATATATATTATAATCCTAATACAATATAATTTATAATAACTAATTTAATATTATACTGTAAATATTATGACATTTGTTTTTGTAACATACCTAATTATACATATTATAATTTATAATAACTAATTTAATATTATACTGTAAATATTATGACATTTGTTTTTGTAACATTATATGTTATTTAATTATGTATATTATAATTTTTTACAAATATGGCAACAGTTTTCACTCGTTTTTTTTCTTATAATTATATAAAACAGTACTAAACCATAATAATAATATAATTGAAGTCGGACCTCAATTCAATTTTACAGGCACCGCCAAGACCTTAATACAACAATAATAATTTTTTGTTCATAATACAGATAATATAGTACATTTTATCATCAATCATATTATATAATGTGTTAAACAACAACAGACTGGTTTTAACAAATAATTCCTTTATTGTTTAAAATTTTAAATCATACATTTAAAGAATTAAATACTACATAAATATTATATTCAACAAATATATTAAAAAAAATATACAATCATAATTTATTGGGACAAAAATGAATATAATGAATATCAATGGACGGACAAAAAAAAAATTACATTTCAAATATTTTAAACTTAAATTCAAATTTTGGCGGGTTTTCAGCATGCATTTGACCTACTCAAAATGGCGGATCTGTGTGTATGTGTGTTATAGTGATAACGAAAAATTGATAATAATGTGCATGGATCAGGGTGGTTTTGATCCGCTCGTGCCGCCACCGCCACCCCCTCTACACACCGCTTAGCCGTAGATCAGGCCACCGCCACCGCCACCGCCACCCCCCTCGACCTACCACTCGCCCAAGGTACCGCCACCCGTACCACCACTCGCTGCCCAGCCATGGTTAGCGCCGCCGTCACACCACCTCCCACCCCGTCATAGATTCTGCAACCGTACACCACTGCTCAGCCGTTATCTCGTAGTACACATTATCTTTATACCTATATTATATACTTAAACATATATCTATGTACCTATATCTATACATCTATATACGTACAAAATATATGCCCCACCACTAATCCCCACTACCAGTTCACACCTAACTTCCAGAACTCCCCCACCATTCATAATAATAATAATAATAATATATTAATAATATTAATGACGATTAATAATTAAGCACTAATATTCAGTCATAGTTTTGTTTTAACAGTGTCAAGTTGTAAATCTCTGTTTAACTTTATCAGTATTAATATGGCAGGGCCAATAAGTGAAATGAACCGTTTGTATAAATATGTTGCACACCTTCATCACCATCCGAACTCATCGATTGTAGTAATTTCACAATTGACTTTGAAAATCGCAAGTTTTTAAACATCGGATTCGATCCAAAAGATAAATTTAATATTGTACTGCGAATAATTACACCGTCACGGTATGTAAATATTTCTCCAGACTTCTTGAAGCGTATTTATCATTCATGGGTAATATTTTATCCCACATTCTCGATCCTGCTGTGAAATATAAAAAATTCACTTTTTTGGAATGTGAATCGGTTTTGATCACAAGTATGGTATATAGGGGAGAGCATGTATTAGTCGTAGAGTCTAAAGAAACAAGCGGATGTAGAATTTTATTGAATAGAAGAGATCTTATGACAATTCAAGATTTAGAGTGGATGATTTTTGAAACCGTATCAAGAAAAATCAATATCGTAAGACCTAATATTTTAAATCAACTCGAACAAATATCCGAATACTTTAAAACAGATTTTAATATTGATAAATCCGCTACACTCGATGAAGTTATATCAATAATCAGAGGAATTCATATTGAATTAATCGCGAAACATATACAAAAGAACAAACAGAGTTTTTTAACCCAAATAATATTATTCGCAACTGAACAGCTTGCAATCAATTGGATGACAAAATCGAGAAATTCGTTAAAAGTAAGAATATATTTTGAAATTATTAATAAAAATATTTAACATATGCATTAAATTAGACAGTTGATGCACCGGCAGAATTTATTTCACCAACCAAGAGAAATGAGATGCACGATGCTGAGGAATTAAAGGTGAAACATATTGTACATATTTTTATTACGATTACTGATTTTTGTTAATTTTAGTTTTATTCTGAAACCTTTGATGTGGAAATGCTACAACCTTCACCACCAAGATACTCAAGTATGTCTCCGTTGATGAAATATAATGAAGACGATCCTTCACAGTCACGAGTAACTATAAATGAAACCAATAAAATATTCAAGTACTAAATTTTATTTTATTCTTAGGGTGCTGACGAGGAAAGGGGATTCAGAGAATATTTAGTAACAAATTCGATGAATCCATTAGAGGCAGCATGGGCTCCGATTCGGAAAACTATACCAAGGACGATACACGTATGTCGTATATATATATATATATATATATATATATATATATAATTTTTATGAGAAAAAAAAAATTATTATTATTAATTTTATAGGCTGTCGATGAAAATGATGGTCCTACGTATTTTAACAGACCATAATCCCCCACCATCTCTTTCCGACTTCATAGATGGCAAGTCAGCAGAACAATCTACTCACTCCAATACAAAAGTCTTTTTATAATTATTAATAAAATCTTGTTAATGATAATAATAATAATAAATATTTCTTATATCATAATATTTGTTATTCAATACGTTATCAATACCCAGACTATGTTTCCTTCCATAATCATGTTTTATATCATATGAGTTTTTACTCCCACCCTGACTTAAGTAGGGATTCGTCCCCGCTCTAAACAAGCGCTCGATAGCACTGCATAAAAAGGATGACACGACCATATGACAAGTCAGTCGTAACCCGCTCTTCAAGTTAACAAGTAACATTAAGTAACAATTTCTGCGTTTAACCTTCAGTGTTACATAATGGCTAATAATCTGATCGATTGTAACACATTCTTTATTGATAGCAATGTTTATTTACATATTGGCTTAGATCCGGAACTTTTGTTTAATTGTGTTGTTTGTATTACAAGTAACTCTCAGTGCGTGAAAATGAGTGTTGAATTGTTTCAATCCATAAATACACTTCTTAACAACGTAAACTTTAGACTTCCATCGCACTTACTGTTAAAGGAGTTTAAATTGATGTCAATAGAGGAATTCAACGGTGTTAATATTCTGTCAATCAAATGCTTGCAGCAAGACCAGAATGTGCAGTTGACTAAGGAGAATGTTAAAAAGATTTTACAATTGAGCGATGCCATGGAAGAAGTTATTCAGATGAAAAATATGTATGTTCGATCCGCTTCATTGCTTCAGGCCTGTAAGATTTCAATGTTTCTGGGGAAAGAAATGCCGTTACCCAAAGATACAAAAATAAGCGATGTTGAGGATTATCTGGAGCACATTGAGGTCAAGAAATTGAAAGAACGTATTTCAGTCCAAGGTACTTGCTTAATAGCAGATTTAAAGATTAAAGCACTCAAACAATTGGCAAGGGGCTGGTTATCTTCTTCACCCGAAACTGAGGTAATACTAATATATTTTACATAATGTTGTATACTTAAACAACATTTTTTTTTTTGTTTTAGTCTGAAGTCAACAGACCGAGGACAAGAGCATTTGTAGCGCGTGAAAGGGCAAAGGCAAGCCGTAGATTAAGTTATTTGAAATAATTTATTATGTAATATTTTATTGTAATACAATCAGAAAAAAAAAATGTTTATAATTATATTTTAATATGGCGAATAATAAAATAAAAACATCATAATTTTTTTTTTAAAAAAAAAGTTTTTTATTTTTACAAACTATTTACAATTTCCTTACATCACCATTAAAAGGGTTATAAGTTATAATTTGATCGTGTAAAATGAGACAATAAGCTGCGGTTTTTGCTGGAATGGCCTTGTCTGTTTCGAATTCAATTCGTAAATCTACAGTCGATGATTTTACGTTGTCATTCTGTCGTGATAAATCCACGACTACGATTGGTACAAATTGTTGAAAAATTTTTTAGGAAGTAAAGGGTCACTATACTCTCTCTCGTAGTACGATTTCTGGAATTCAGCATATGCCTTGTACAATATAGCCGTAACATTGTTTGTGAAATCTTCACGAAAATCTTCATATGGATATACTTCAGAGTTTAAATGTACTTTTAGGTTTTTCAAATAGCAGTGATCGAATCGTCCTGATGGATTAAATAAATTATTTTTTCGATCGGTTTGAAGTCCGATTAATGCAAATCTAGGTTTCTCCAACAAACTGCTTGATTTTACCGTCCACGAATGAGAAGTGTTCTGAGGGAGAACTGGATACTCGCACAAGTCCCAATTTCTGAACGCACACGCAACTGGTTTACGAGAGTCTAATACTTTTAACAGTTTTATTTTTTCTTTATCACTAACTCTGATGATGGGCATCTTCCAGATAATTTTATTTAATTCAATGGCTACTTTTTTAAGTTTTTCGTAAGGAGTTGTCGTCAAAACATACAACGCATCAAAATCTGTAGATGATCTGTTTAAAATTATTTGTTGATTACCTACAGTTGAGTAGTATTTTTTTATAATCTTCACAAAATCCAAACAAGTGTTTGAGCGGGATACAACCAGCGAATTTGTTATTTAACATGAAATGTTTATTTTCACTGGCATCCATATCTACGTCCCAAGCAGCATTTTGTAGATTGTTCAATTCACTCGGAGTGTGCGAGCAAAAACCTTTAAGACTCGAAGATATTCCAGGAGATTTTAATTTTTGTATTTCCACTCCGTTAATTTCATATCGGATTTCAGAAAATAAAAACGCTAAGCCATTATTTGTAAAGTTGAATTCACCCTTCTCTGCTGTAATATCTGCAGGTATATTTAATTTACCTTCAATGTAAAGATAGCTCTCGCAAGGCAAAGTGTAAGCGTCCATATTTTGAATAGATATTCTAATTTCATCGTTATTGGATAAAGCTGTAGTCGAATACGGAAGGAAAGAGTGGTACTGCATTTGAGTTATTTTGCAATCTTATTCATATCCGCCAGCTACGTCCAAATACATTTCATCCATGATTATAGAACTTTTAAAGAGCGTATAAATGATAGATTGATTTTGGTTAGTTTCTTTACAATCGGTGTACGTCTTGACGTATTAATCTTGCTAGTAGAACTATTGATTTTCTTGATAACATTTCTTTTTATATAACTGTTGAACTTAATAGCCATCTTTATGTTTAATTTGTAAACGAATTGTGATTGGCTCCCCTCTTAAATTGATTAAGTTATTATCTTGATCTCTTAGCACTATATTTACTTTACTTATAGACGTGGAATTAAGCCGGTAGAAAACTAAATGTTTTGGAACTTCAATGATTTTATGTCCAGGCGGCGAAGAAGGGAAAAACTCGTGTATCGTCTGGCTCGGTATACCATTACTGAATGAACCAGAAATTAGATTGCAATCTATTTTTATACAGTTAACTTTCATTATGTTAACTATCCGTTCAGATTCATGCTTTGTGTTTTCAGAGTAAACTTTATTTTCAAAACCTAATATTTTGGATATATTATGTTCAATCGTGAAATCAATATCATGACTACACGTCATTGAACATTTTAATG
Organism: Aphis gossypii; assembly: GCF_020184175.1. Lineage (NCBI taxonomy): Eukaryota > Metazoa > Arthropoda > Insecta > Hemiptera > Aphididae > Aphis > Aphis gossypii. The sequence goes on from NW_026083241.1 coordinate 51,455, forward strand.
TGCTGCTATCAGCCTTGAGTTGAAACAAAGTAACATGATTTGGTAAGAGTTTTTGAATCGTTGACTCCAAATTAATTATTTCATATGATCCCGTTGGTATAGTTACATTTATACATTTTCCTAGCGAATTGCGAAATCCTATCGTATTACAATCCGGTTCTACGTTTGGTATAGAATTATGTGTTTGCAGGCTTAAAAGACACAGCTGCGATGTATTTTTTACTTCTAACGGTGGAAAAATATCACATGACATTTTGCTGGAATTACCATTTAATGTTATCGTGTACATGATAAAAATTTCAAACACAAATGCCCGCAATTATATGTGTTATAACGTTGATGCCTAGTGTAATTATACTGTATGTTACATCCACTGAGGTACGACTGTAGTTCTAGTGGAGGTGGTAGATTACCAAAACTGTCGTAGTATGTAACTTGTTTTCCAATTTTTTTATACGCTACCCAATGAGTTCCTGTACTTTTTTCAATGTCCAAATTGATAACCGCTGATTCTTTATGCTTTGGTCGTGAAGGTAACCTATCTCTAGAAAACACTCCGATGAAATGAGGTATTTTCAATGCACGCATGTTTTATAATCTCGTAATCATACAGCGCTCTTTTGGGTAACGTAGAAATAGTTTTTTTGCCGTTTTGGAGTTTTCTTTAAAGATTTACGGGTGCCCTTTCTTTTATACGAACCACCTCCGTGTGGAGCGAGATATAGTCCTTTTCCTTTCTCTATTTTATACGAACCGCCTTTATTAGGTGCGAGATATAATCCTCTGCCCAAATGTGAAGGTTCATTTCTATTAAATTCACTAACGGTTTTTACAACGTTAGCAATGCCACCCGTTAGCGCTCCGAGCGCAGATAAGCCAGCAAAAATTGGTATCAACGGTAACATACCACCAGTTTTCGGTATAGGTATGACACGAGGTACTCGAGTTTTCTTGCCGTTTTTACGAAATATTTTTTTAGCTGCCGCAACACATTTTTTTGTTAATTTCATCATGTTTTTTTCATTAATATTTTTTTGAGTACATTTTTAGCCGCCTTTATAGCAGCTTTGAATCCACATCCTGCCCCAATTTTACGTTTTGCCTTCATGCCCGTTGTGACTAACCACGCTGCAGCCTTTTCTTTTAAATTTGAGTCTTTTGACTTGAATCTATTCCAAGCCTATTTTCTAATATATAATCTGCTTTTTGACGATCTGTCAAAGATTTGCTGTGATCATAAGCGATATCATGTTCTTTACACGCCGAATCTAAAGGATTGATACCTTTATCACCACGATCCAACCGTTTTCTCTCCTTTGTCCCCGACCGCAGTACTGATAACCTAAAATGATAAATAAAAACTATAAACTTGTAAAGTGATATGGTTAGGTTATGTGTGTGTGTGTGTGGTAGAATTTATAATTACCTGGTAAATGAAGTTCAAACGGTAATTTGTTTATAAGAGTGTTAATTATAACTCCGCCTTTATTCTTGTTGTTTCTTCGAACGGGTGACATCGTGTAATGGTCAGATTACAAAGATTACACAGCTATTTATACATAATCATTATATTATAATGAAGTTTGTCGATCAACAAATAAAACTTACAGTGGAAAATATCGACCCACCTACGACTCGTGAATCAAGACATGGAGCGCTTTTACCAAATACCTGTCGTGCTTTAGTTGTTGGTCCTTCTGGATGTGGTAAAACAAATTTAATTTATGCTTTATTGACTAATATCAATGGTATACGATTTCGATTTCAAACGTTATATATACTCTAAAACACTCGAACAGCCTAAATATAAAATGCTTTGTGACATTTTAAAAGATGTGGAGGGAGTACAGTTATTCACTTTTCATGAAAACGATGAGGTTATCCCTCCAGAAAAAGCATTACCAGATTCTGTTTTTATATTTGACGATATTTTATGTGAAAATCAGAATATTGTACGTTCTTACTACACACGCTGTAGACATAACAACATTGATGTGTTCTATCTGGCGCAATCATTCGCACGCATACCAAAACAACTTATTCGAGATAATAGCAACATGATAATATTATTCAAGCAAGATGAGACTAATTTAAAACACGTTTACATGGAACACTGCTCTGGTGATATGAATTATCCCGAGTTTAAAGAGTTTTGTACTTTGTGTTGGAGTAAGGGGAGATTCAATTTCGTCGTAATAAGTAAGGACTGTGAACGTGACAACGGACGATATCGACACGGTTTTGACACGTTTGTCGTTGTATAAAACACTATAGTACGTCATTAACCATGGGAGACGATAGTACAGTGTTGAACGAATTAGTTATTGCTAAGGAAAACATTAAACGTAAATTTGAAGCATTAAAAAGAGGTGATGCCGATATTCAATCTTATGTATCACAAACATTTAAACCAATAATCGAGCCTCTGAACAAATTACATAACCAATCGCCAACACCACAAACTTCCGAAGCAGGTAATGATAATGACATTTCTAATGCAGTTGAAGATTTAGCTACCGATAATCGGACGGGAACTTACCGGTCATTAGAAGAATGTGAGAAAGATAAAATATATGGTCCAAGAAAAAAATCTGATGGTGTTATTAAATTAGGTCATGAAGAAGTAAAATTTAAAAACAATGAAATAATTATCAATGATTCATCTTATCAGCTAACACCGGGGCTTGTTGAGTTATTGTTTTCTAGATATCCAATGCAATATACTGATAGTGATTTAAATACATATAAATCAATACTTATTCAAACATCGGCACATTTAACGCTGGACGGTACAAAATTAAGCAAGGTGGTGCAAAGTATAAACAAATTATTTGTAAGCTATTTTCCTCGGGGACCGGTGTGCAATTACAAACGCATAATTTAGTATATTGGAATGATCCGAATGAGTTGGTTGATAGATTAAGACTTCTTTTAGCCTCTCAATCTGCGGGAAACACCGGAGTTTCAAACGAAATATTATCTATTTTTGAAGAACTCTATGAATCCGGTATAACAAAGAAAATACCTAATGTCTAAACGTGATATAGCAATCGAACTTCACAGACCGGCTAGGAAAAATTATACAAGACGAACAGTAAATGTGTACGGAAAAAACGATTTATGGCAGGCAGACTTGGTCGAGATGATACCACTTTCAAAAAAAAACAATGGATACAAGTATATTCTCTGTGTGATTGACTGCTTCACGAAATTCGCCTGGGCTATTCCATTAAAAACAAAAACGGCTTGTGAAGTGACCGGTGCCATGTCAAAAATACTTATTGATAGATCACCAAAACTGCTGCAGGTGGACAATGGAAAAGAATTTTATAATTTAAAATTCGATACGTTAATGACAAAGTACAATATAAAAAAGTATAGCACCTATTCTACAACAAAAGCCTGCTTTGTTGAAAGGTTTAATCGCACTCTGAAAACAAACATGTATAGAGAGTTTACTGCTCGAGGTTCACATAAATGGATATCTATTTTACCCATGCTGATAGATAATTACAACAATACAAGGCATAGAACGATCGGTATGACACCATTGCAGGCAGAAGAAAATCCTTCACTAGTGAATTTGAAACAACGCGCAATCACAAATAAAAAAGTAAAATTTTGTGTTGGCGATAAAGTTCGAATAAGCACTCACAAAGGAGTTTTTTCAAAAGGATTTTTACCCAATTGGTCAACAGAAATATTCACAATAGTAAAAAAAACAAAACAATACCGCCAACTTATCAGTTACATGATTATAATGATGATCCAATAGCCGGTTGTTTTTATAACGAAGAGATATCTAAAACAAATTATCCTAATGATTATTTAATCGAAAAAATTGTACGAAAGAAGGGGAATCAGATATATGTCAAGTGGGTGGGATTTGACGATTCTCATAATTCATGGATAAATAAGAGAGATATTAAAAAATAGTTCCAGTGCTAGCTCAGAAGTGAATCTGTTCGGTACATAAAATTATTAATTCATCTGCAATCATGTCGGCTATCTTGGACGTTCAGTGCGTTGTCGGAGTCAACAACAAGTGGTTTATTAAAGAAATGTCTATAGTAGACACTGAGACATTGTACAATCAACACTGGATATTTAAAAATACATCTTTAAAACAAGATGCAAAAAGTCGAAGTGTAAACAGTTGGTTGCAACGGCTGCATCACGGTTTGTCTCCGGATTATGGTGATGTGGATTATGAAGAAATACATAAAATATTAGAATCGATCAAATTCGAAAGAATTTACGTTAAAGGTTTGCAAAAACAACGGTTAATCATCGACCTTATGTCGCACGCCACCGTCTACGACTTGGAACTCTTCGAATGTCCTCGGATTTGTTCATTGATTGGACAATCACTACCATGCTGTAGTTTTCATAAAGATTTCAATCCATTAAAATGTACATTGAATAAAGCATTTGCCTTAAAAAAATGGTATATTGATAATTTAAGATTATAATTTTTTTTTTTTTTCCATTATGTATATATTATATTTTTACATTATATATATATACAGTTTACATATAGTTTAAATTATATTTTTACATTATATACAGTTTTTTTTTTTTTTTATAATTGATATACATTATATACTGTTTTAATGACGCACAAATAATAAATCAATTATAATGAAGACTTCATGATTGTGTGTTAGTTAAATGCTCCTCTTCTTGACTGCAACATAGATATAATTAGATTATTATTATATAAAGAATGATAATATCTATTTATCTCAACTCACTCTAAACTGTAATGTCCATGAGCCAAGGTATTAATTTGGTTTTCTAGGACTATCCTCTTATCGTCCGATCGGTTTAAAGCTAATTTAACTGTTGAAATTGATTTCATCTGATGTTTAAAAGATCTTAGTGATATGTTTACTCGAAACGGTGTATACTGTTTTGTTGAAGGCGTGTGACCTGTAGATTTAACAACTCGAATTGTTTTATAGCTATGCCTCTACCAGTATCACTATCAACCGTTGTGCCGTTGAAAAATAAACATTGTTTATGATCTGCTAAACTCATATGATTTTTAACGACATGACCTCTGACACCTTTCGCTTTAATTTTTTCTACACCCGATAGATTATATGCATATGATTTAGATCGTAGTGCAACAAACTCTGTGATAGCTTTTCCATTCGCTTCGTCAGTGAAAGTCCCAGGTAATTTCTTCCTGTCGATACAATAGCATGGATGATTGATCGGTAAGTTTGAAGTATCCATACGATTTAAAAGATCAGGGTTATTCAACAAATCAGCGTAGAAATCAGATGTCTTTATATAATATATCAATGAATCTGAAAAAAAAAAAAAAAAAAAAAATTTATTTATTAGTTAATAAACATTTATGCAATATATGTATATAATATGTACCTGTATCCGTATACATCAGTTGAATATTTGAACTATAACTTTTAACCATAGAGTTATAATGAAAATCATAAATTAATGTCTTTGATATATCCAAAATCACCATCCCTACGTATATTGGTTTATCAAATTTCAATTCATCTATATCCAAATGTATTACCGCTAGGTTTTCGTTATAAATTGTAATGTCCTTAAACGTATTTCGGTTAATTAACTTAGAACACGTTTTTTCATCCGAAACGAGTTTCATTTTTAATCTATTTCTTACATTTTCCATAGTCTTCCCTGTAAAGTTAAGACAAATTTAAGAAAAAGGTATGATAAAAAAAAAAACACATACCAAATACTGCATTGTTCATTAATTTAAAAAAATCTCTCTCAAAATCATTTAATGCGTTCATTCTCATTTTAGTATTCAACTCAATATATTTTTGAAGCCATGGTGATTGATTAAATTTTAAAACTCGATGCACCTAAACAAAAAAAAATAATTCAAACAATTTTTAATAATAATAACTGTAAACAATTATTACCTTTTCCAGTATTAATCCCGCTTTGAGAGCTTGTTTCAATGCCATATAATGAACAACATATTTTTTTTTATGTTGTAAATTGGCAATGAGTTTTTTTTTTTGATCCAGGGGGAACCATCCTCTCTGGAAGATACGGTAACTCGTTATGCTCGTCATGCAACGATTGAGGATATAATATGTCAACTTCTAACGAGAATCCAATGTTTGATTTTTCGTTTGAACTTTCCAACAATTTTAAAATATTTTCAACATCTAGATTGCCCTCATACCATGAAAATCCGTCCTTTGGCATATATTTACTCATAGCCCAACCGTAGCTAAAAAAAAAAAAAAAAAAAAAAAAACAATGTTATAACAATGTTTTATGTAAAAAAAAAAAACAGTACAAACAGATTTGTTGCGTCCAGGTATGCAATCCAC